>NW_014569575.1:1002364-1020386 GCF_001313835.1 Polistes canadensis
ACCATTTATATATATATATATAAAGTAGTATATAAGCGATATTTAACATTATCAGCTTGTTTAGAAAGTTTGATAATTTAAACGTCTCGTTTGTATAATTTGAGGAACCATTACGATGATCATTTAAAAAAATTTTACAACGTTAACCAACATACTACTACTACTACTACTACTACTACGCGCACGATAGAACAAAAATCTGACGTAACCATTTACTTCACTAAGTCACGTGTACAGTCACAATATATATATTCGTTGTTTACGCGGAAAACTTTGCCCGCTGTCGTCATCCTCGTCGACGTCGTAAAGACACGCGTTCAAAGCAACGTTTTTTATATCTTCATTTCACATTAGAAAAGCGTGCTATGATTTGAAGAAAAAAGAGATAAAGATAAAGATAGAGAGAGAGAGAAAGAAACATTATCCAAAAGTCCACTCACAATTCGTCGTATTGTCGAGGAAAAATTTTCAAATTTAATTTCGGCAAAACTATCAATAATAATCTCTTTGTTTTTTTTCCCATTAGTATTTGTTGATGGATCCACGATAATAATGTAAGTACTTGTCGGATCAGTGTCTATGGGTTATAGATTGGTTCGAAGGTAGAATTAACCAAAAAAAAAATAAACAAGATAATAAAAGAATACTCGAATTGCGCAATGCTGAGAAATGAGAGAAAGAGAGAAGAAGAGAAGAGAAGGGGGAGAATGGGGAGGAGGAGGAGGTGGTTCTCTATTTGCGAATATACTAGCGACGTTAACACGACTTCAATATACTCTCTATCTCTTTTCCTTCCTTCTTCCATGTCCGCCATCGTCCTCGTGTAAACACGGCCACAGTAATATCGTGCTTTCGACGTAGAAAAGAAGAGAGAGAAGAAGAAGAAGAAACCCACATTGGATGAAAGAGAAACGTAGGAAGCAATATAAACGTACATATATATAGATAGATAGATACATACATACATAGAACGGGAGTAAATTCGATTTAATTCGAATTACCGCCAATTTGATCGATCGTTCAGTCTTTTATTCTTTCATTTTCTACTCTTCGTAGAATTAAGTGTAAGTAAACTCGGCATGATGGGGCCGTAGCAATTGCCAATGTCCACATCGGGGATATTGACGATTATTTTTATTATTATTGTTATTACTAGTATTATTATTATTATTATTGCTGGATATTTACGATCGTTATCGTTCACAGACGCAGTCAAAACTACTCGATTAAATCGTATTTATTTTATTACTATTTGCTTATATTGATACTTGAACTACGCCGTTATTTTCAAATACCTACTATACCCATCGTTTACTTTATAACCGAAGGTTTTTATGAACATTTTTCGAATTATTAACCGATATTCTATGCGGTGACAGATGTATAATAAAACAACGTTTTAACCCTCGCAACCGTTAATACTTTCTTCGAGACTTGTCTGTCTGTCTGCTGCTGTTGTGTACGTGTCTGTCTGTGTCTGTATGTATGTATGTCTGTCCGTCCATCCGTTCCGTTTCGTTCCGTTCCTTGCACCTGTTTTATTTTAAGAACGAATGCAGCACGCTTATACTGCTGTGTCGTTCTCGTTAACGACGAGACTCCTCGGCACTTTCCTTTCATCTTTCGAAGGTACGTACGCGCCGCAATATCAATCCTCTTAAATATTTCGACGAGAGAAAATGTAAGCCCACCCTCCACCACCTTTTCGTCATCATTATCATCATCATCGTCGTCGTCGTCGTCGTCATCATCATCGTCATTGTCCCAACCAATGTATTTTAGTGATATATTATCCTTCCTCTTATTTTTCATGTTTTCGCGTACACGTATACAACACACACACACGCACACACAATAGTTCCATATACAATTTCTAATCGTTTCAATTATTTCTGCTCGAGTTATCCGAAAATTGACAAATATTATCGAATAATTTTTAACGCAATACTTTTTTATTATTCTTTATCTTATTATCTTTTTCGGTCGTAATAGTTTCGTTGTATATTAGAAGGAGAAATCTCCGTTCTGTGGTGCTTCGGTAAGGAGCAAAAAAAAGAAAAAGAAAATGGACAAAAGGTAACTCGTGAAACGGCAGGACATCGAACGCCTTGCTGCGGATGCTGTGAGATCTTAAAAGGAACAACGTGTGCGTGGGCGAGGATGATGAGTGTGGGTTTAAAAAATGCGTCCAGGCTTCCTGGAAATATTTTCTCACGGTTTTGCTCCGCACGTATCATTCTTTAAAAGAGGAGGGGAGGGTATAGACTTGTGCTAGTTTCTTTTTTTCTTTTCATTTTCTTTTTAAAGCTCTTTATACCTTATTATTCGCTATAACGAGAGATTTGTTAGTAGTATTACGTCTAAAGTTTGATTTTTACCTGATATCTCTGTAAAACGTATATTTACGCGTGAACGGGTATCTTATAGAAGAGAGGAGGTATCTTTTACGAAATAATAATTCATCTCGGATAAATGAAAAATGAACGGCTCGTTATTATTGAAAGTTTTTGAAGAGAATGTATTATCGTTTAATTTAATCACATTTACAAAATAAGATCTAGATAAAATGATATATGATTTTTGTTCATTAGTTATATTAAAAAAAAAAAAAAAAAAAAAAAAAAAAAAAAAAAAAAAAAAAAAAAAAAAAAAAAAATAAATAAAAAGTTATCTCGTAAACTTTACGTAGGATTAATATATATATATCAAATTGAAAGTTGCAAAACTCGATTTTACTTTATTTATATAACTGGAAAGAAATAGTAGATATGTTTGTACCACTCGACACGTGACATACGTTTTTTCATTTGTTTAAAAAAAGAAAAAAGAAAGAAAAATAAACAGGAATATCCGATCCATCATTGAATCTTATATTTTTTTCTCCTTCTAACATAATTTGTCTTGCTTTAATTTTTATCTAAACAAAAATATCATAAGTCTCGTTTAAATTGCAAACGCTTTTTGCAAAATACTTCGACGAACTAATTATTTTTTTTTTTCTTTCTATATTATACTCCCACACTTTTTCGTTTGGAATGACGTACACATAAACATAGTTAATTTCCATTTAAAAAAAAAAAAGAGAAAAAAAATCAAAACGACTTTGTTGAGTAATAAAGTTTAATGATACACCCGATAAATAGAAAGGAGCAGCATGTATGATAGTATATAGGTAACCAATATAACATATTAATCAATCCGTTAGGTGTTGCAATTAATTCGGTACTAACTTGATATTCAATTATTTACAAATCTGGTTTTTGGTAATAATAATTGCTATAGCCATTTTATAAATGAATTATTATCGAATATAATGGGGGAGATCATTTTAATGAATAACAAATGTGTATATAATTATTTTATAAATAAATATACTATATCGTGTTTGTGTGTGTGTTAAAAGGGCACCGAAATTAATTGCCAAACCTAATATGTTGAATAACGTAAGTTCATTTTACAAATGGATAAAAATACGAAGGACAACGAACCTGAGTTTATCGTTCGGATCGATTTGTCTTTATCGCAAGGATCGATTATTCAGCGTTGTATATTCGATACGCGAACGTGCACGTGACAATCGTATCTTTTCGCATCGTCTTTCTTTCGCATATACTCGATACGTTTGACAAGAAGGAAGGAAGGAAAGTAAAAAAAGAAAAAAGGTGAAAAAATAATAAAAAAATAAAAAAAAAAGAAAAAGAAAAAAAGAGGAAAAGCAAACTCGACACAAGTTAGCAATGAAGGTTGCGTCTGAGTTACAAATAACGCGGAACGGTTAATTATTTGCAAGCTGTCACTGAGCAAGCAAGTTACGCCAACAGTGTAATATTGGTGCACGTATACATTTTTGTAGTTTATTTTTATTTCTTTATTTCATTTTATTCTCTCTTTTTATACGAGAATGGACGAGATATAATAATTATTAACTGGAGTAAAGATAGAAAAAAAAAAGACTTATGTTCGAATATAGAACCGGTAAAAACATTTTTTTTTTTTATATATATATATATATATATATATTATTGTACGTTTAATGGTGTCGCATAAAAGCGAGGAAGCGTGTGACTAGATAAATATATGTTTTTAAAGGTACGCGAATAAATATTTTTATGGTGGTATTAAATTACGAAATATAATAATAATCTGTATATACCAATATGTAATTATGTAGATATGCGCGTGTGAGTATTAGCATATAAAAATATATAAATATAAATGAGACAGAGAGCAAGTAGGCGTCGGGGGGGGGATGGGGAGAATGGGAAGAATTTATTTTTTAGATTATCTGAATTTATTTTGTCGTTTTGCGAAAATCATTACCGGAAATGATGCGTTTTAATAAAACGGAGAAAAATAAAACGTTTCACGTGTCATCGTTATTGACATCGTGCCATTATCTAAACGAATGACGTTTATGTCCGTATATCCTATGTGTATAAGTATGCATATATGCACATATTTATTAATTCTTCGTAAATCGATTAAAACGGTGTTAGTATAAAAACGTGATCAAGTTTAAATGTAATCGACCCACGAGAATTCCGATTTGTTTCTTGGAATATGAATATACGTATTTACTTTTAATCGTAAACACGCGTATCAAATATATAATACATGTGCATACGTATAAATATAAATTATTTGGTTATATATATATATTATCAGTGCAAGCTAATAATAATCTCATTTATTATTTCTGTAAAGTTTTCAAAATTGACTTCGTTTTAAAATTTCGCATGTGCCGCCCGTGTGTGTATTACTCACAATACGTTCGTTAAATTCTTCATACGCGAGTGTAAAAAAAAAAAGTTCCTATTCATTCGAATCGTTTTTCAAATAAAACGAGGAAGTCAAACGAAAAAGTAAACATTTGGGTTGGTCGTATCGTTCGAAACGTCACGATCCATTCAAAAGCTTGCAATCGGTTTGTGTGCGTAGTATCACGCGCATGCAAATGTAATATACGTTCTATTTTTAATCGACTATCCAACACTACCTTTTTTTAACCCCCTCTTCCTCGTATCTTACTGTTTATAAAGTTCAAGGATTTTCTTTTTTAAAAAAATAATACGCAATTGATAAAAATTACGTTTTACAAGACACCATTTGAATTTCCTTAACCTTCTGGTGGTAGTTGTGTTGTTTTCGTTTAATAATTCTCAGTACAAAACTAAAAACTATAACTACTACTAAGAAATTACTCGAGCACTAGATATTACTGGACACCCACCTTGAATCTTGAATGAATGTTATAATAATAATAGATTGCAGTGGCATGTAATAAGTAAAAAAAAACCAAAAAAGTAAGACTTGACTGATTGTTTTTTATTTGGTTGTTGACATTAGGAGGATTTATAACAGGAGTACTCAACTGTTTGTCTTTACGGATAACCAATTGAAAACCGATAACTAAACACATGATTCAAATGCCGCAAGTTGAGTATGACTGGTTTATAGGATAGTATACGTACGTGTATGTAGGTTGTATATATGTGTGTGTGTGTATGAACGATAAGAGAAAAAGAGAATATTTCGAATTGGACGAATGTGACGACGACGTCAGACACCCCCCCCTTTCGCCCCCCTCCGTTTAGGTAGAAGGACAAACAAACTCTGTTCAAGATTTGTTTTTTTTGTCGAGTGAATCTGGACCGGATATGGATAAAGATCGAAATTTCTTGAAATATGTGTAAAAGTGAGGAGAATATATGATAATATATCGTTAAAAAATAAAAAGAAAGAGGACCCAGTCTTTGTTCAAGATATCAACGTCGTTAGAATAATTTAGAGAATCAAATTAGAAAAGTTATAATAATTTATTTGTATTTTAATGTGCGTTATATTATTAATTATAAACGAATAGACAAATTCTATTGAATATTCGACCTATTCTCGTATAGAAAATTTGCATATTCTTTACCTGCATTAACGTTAGGAGTACAGTGGAATAGGAGGCTCCGATAACTCGGAAATCTTTTGAATAAATTCAGCGGAAGTTGTTCGTCGAGACTCTATCGCGAGATTATTCTCGGCTAATCGTTAATTCGTGCACCGATAGAAAGCGTGAAATTGACTGAATGGAAAGTCATCGTCAAGAGCTCTCTTTTACTGGGTATATGTATATATATATTTCTACATGTATAATATGGTGGTTTATGTTCTATGCACCGAGAATGAATTGAGAAGTTTATTTCTCGAAAAGATAATTGAAATTGAGAATATTTTAATTTAATTTTTTTTTTTAATTCTAAATTCTCTTTTTAATCTTATACCATCACCTAGCCCTCACCGCAGAATAAAATCTATCTCAGCGAGATAATGTTCATTAATAATAATCTAAACGTTTTTATTTATATATATTTCATAGACAAAAATATTGGCGAGTAATAATAATACGAACACAAGGTTGCATCAGTTCAGTGACAGATTGTGTTATCGCATAATGACGCGTTATTATAAACGCTGATTAAAAATATTTTCAAAGTACTGACCTTATAATATATGAAAGCAGAAGTATTGAAATGATTCAAAAAACAGAGAAAGAGAAGAAAAAAATGATGATAGAGGCCCGTTTAATAGTTAATATCGAGTGTATGACCCCCCTATATAGTTTCGATTGAGAGTTGTTTGGTAATGCGTAAAGTTTCGGTTTTACGAGCACGAACCTAAATCCAGCCACTTATCGTCCGTTATCATTATAGTTCGTTCGAAATAATGAATGGGTAGATTCCTCGATGTGTTCTTGTATTTTTACGTTACCGTTCGCATGATTTCGTTTTCTGATAAAAGAGAGGCGGCGGCACGTGTTTCTCTCTCTCTCTCTCTCTCTCTCTCTCTCTCTCTCTCTCTCTCTCTTGTAACTTTCTTCCCTCCAGCGAGATAAATGTTTCCCTTTCAAAGGATCGCGCGCATAACACCACAAACTGTAGTTTGCCTTTCGATACTATCTTTTTCCGAGTTCATTAATCATATACACCTTAGAAAGTAAACGTGCCGCGGTATTTAGCAATTATTTCTTTAAGATAGATAGGCGTTTTTATTATATTTAATTCATCGATCGGACGAATCTAAATTAACAAAAATCTAATAATAAAATCGATAACATATTGATTTTCAATTTTACTTCGATGATACTTGTAACTTAATTCGCATTTCGCGAGACGTTAGACCAATTCTCCTCATTATTATCTATCGAATATCCGTGAATGTCGTAAAATTAACGAAATACTTTAAAGATCGGAGAATGAGATCGTGAGATTATGAGGAATTGATTTAATCAAGCACGCGTTAAACGCGTATTATATACATTTCCAGAAATTAAACGACACATCTATTAATTGCTATATCTAACTTGTTTTATTTACTCGTATCACTGCATTCCTCTGATATTTCTTATAATCTGATAATCCTTCAAACTTGTTTACACATCGAGTAAAAAATGAAAGCAATCAAATTAGAAATATCATTTCGAGCTTTATGAATATTAAAAATTAAAATTGTCGACAAATTCTCTCTCTCTTTTCTAGAAAACTACGACAAGTATCTGCAAGGAGATTTGCATTAGGCCGGTTATTGCCACCCATACCATTTCCTCGGACACTTAGGATTTAACTGTTTTATGCTTTTAACGTCTAGTTCAGCTTCGTATTACAAGAAATATGTACAAACATACACACACACACATGTATATATATATATATAAATATACGTCATCATTTTCCATGATGTTAAGAATTACGAGGGACTCTTACGAGGATCGCTATCATAAATTCAATCCGTTTATCTCGTTTAAGAACGTTGCTCTTTTGAGTTCAGCGTCTGGATTTGTGTCACATTTGCTAGAATAATAATAATATTATTATTATTATTATTATTTTTATTATTATTAGTTTATATATATGACAAACTTAATAATGTTCGTGTGTGACAACAAGTGTGGTTTACTTTGTTAACGTCTAGACAGAAATCATTCAATTTGGAATAACGTTAAATTAACTATAGAGCTTTTAGATAAATGTATATGTTCTTCTGCATATAAATTCTCGATCGTTTGGCCTTCATTCGTATCCAGCTTTCACCGAGGCTCATTTCGAGAGCAATTAACGATACGATGCTTTACCGGGAAGTGATGTATAATAAATTACGTTATAACGTACGTGAAAGATTAATCCACAGGTGTTAAACCATTTGATTACGTTGCTTTTGCTACCGAAGAGCTATCGGCACTTAGTTAATGAAATTATTTACGTGTTTTCAAATGCGAACGTTTGTGTTCGCTTTGCGAAAATACAAAAATGAAAATGTTACGTTATTTAAGATATAAATACAAGCATATAACACGTTTATTTTTGTTATATTTTTCAGATGAATAAATCGTTAGGCAAGTGCGATAATGAGGTCAAAAAAGTACTTCATCTTTAATAAGAAGCTTCTTTAAAAAAAAGTACATTCGAATACGTGCGAACAAAAATAGTGGAATAATATCGAATAAATTGTTCAACGTTAGTAGTATTGTTGTCGCGTTGTATGTCCGGTGCCAAGAAGAGAAAGAGAAAGAGTGAGAGGAGGGGTACTTGAAATTTAGAAAAAAAGGGTTGGATGTTGCTTACGAGATTTCTGCGGTCCTATCGGAGTAGATTTGCACCGGTAGAAGTTGTAGATAGACACCTTCTAGCGAAAGAACGATTAGTCGTCCACGACGATAGGAGGAGGAGGAAGAAAAGAAGGAGGAGGAGGAGGAGGAAGAGAAGGAGGAGCAGCAGCAGCAACAGCAGCAGCACGTTCGAGAGGAGAGGAAGAAGAAGAAGAGAGCGCAAAAGCGAAGTTGAAAGTGTGTGTTAGGAGGGGAGAAGCAAGAAAACGGTGTTCACAAGAGATATAGAGAGAATCGTGGAGCCAGCAGAAGCAAAATAAGCACCAACGGCAGCAGCCTGGTGGTGTCCATGAGACAAGAAGATGAGAAGGATGAAGCTGCTGCTCGTGCTACTCTGTGTCCTGGCGCCTCTGGCGATTTGCCAGCAACAAAAGAGAACCTCCAAGCCGGTAGCTTTTATAAAGTATCCTGAAAACACAGCCATGGGCACGTACGAGGATGATTTCGTCGAAAGGATAAACAAATTCGATGAATTGTCGGAAGATTTATCCAACTTGGCTGTTTATAGGAAGACCAGGGCCATCGATGACAATAGGTACACACACCCTAACAGATATTTACATTTAGGAATGAGATATTTCTTATTTTAATTACTTTTAGTTTGTTTTTCCTATCGATAATTCAATTGGAGGATTTTGATGATTGGTTTACAGGTCGGTAGACGGCATCGATGGTTCGAACAAAAGCTATCAACAACATTCCTCGTATTATCCGAGATCACGGACTAAATCAAGCGAGGAGGTACGAGAGAAAACACGAAGATTTAAGAATGTCACTATAGGCGATGGTATATGCCAGAGCATCGATATTAGGAACAACGTTCACAATTTTGCGATATTGAAAGGTTGTCGCGTGATCGAGGGCTTCCTACAGATTGTTCTGATCGAGAATCATACCGGATCGGATTTTGAAAACGTTAGCTTTCCGGACCTACGAGAGATAACCGGGTATCTTCTACTTTATCGCGTTTACGGATTGAAGAGCCTTGGAACTCTCTTTCCGAATCTCGAGACCATCAGAGGAGATATACTGCTTACGGATTATGCATTTATGGTGTACGAGATGCAAAACCTGCAGGAGGTGAGATTGCAGATTTTTTTTCTCATTTCGTTTTAACCGTTAGATCCTGGTACTTGGATGATTGATAATGTTCATGGATAATTTACCGCAAGGCAAGGCCATAGCATTAGATTCTACCTTATTCGTTTAAATGTTACGTCGTGGTACACGATGAGTCAGTAGAAGAGAGTATTAGTAATAGTAGTCACATATTTGTCGCACGAGATCAATCGCGATCGTCATTCCCACGGCAAAGCAAAGCTGATTTTGCCGGTTCGAAGGTTCGCTCCAATTTACTTCAAAGAGTACCGGTTAATAGGCGGGTCAAGTGGCGTTAATCGGTTAATTAAATTGACCGATAGTTTGGTCTCTGACTGTCAAGATCATTTTTTAAATATGTTTTTCTTTTATCGAACTTAACAGATCGGCTTAACAAAACTAACGAAGATTGCTAGAGGTGGGGTAAGGATCGAGAAAAATTCAGCCTTGTGTTACACCAATACGTTAAATTGGGACGTTATAGTTACGGCTGGAGATAATTTTATCAAGGACAATAACAATGAAAGTTCATGCCCTGGTTGCTCTTCTCAGTGTCCTGGTGGTTATTGTTGGACTGCGCAACATTGTCAAATAACTGAGAAACCAAAGTGTCATCATCAGTGTCTTGGAGAATGCAATGGCGAAACGGATAGAGATTGTTACGTTTGTAAACACTATAGGCACGAAGGGAAATGCGTTGAGAGCTGTCCAAGTCATTTGTAAGTCACGTTCGAAGATATTTCCTCGTCAAGAATAATTCATGTTACGTAATGTTCGTGTTAAGTAAACGATAATAACCGTATACTTTTTCTATGTTTTTAGATATGCTTATATATCAAGGAGATGTATTACTGAATTAGCATGTATACAAATGAATAACTTGCGAAAAATATGGAGACTCGAAGATGAACAAAAATGGCGACCCTTTAACGGTTCTTGCATCACCCAATGTCCCGAGGGATACGAGGATCACGTTGATGAAAATAACGTATGGATGTTCAATAATATGATCATTTGTATCTTACTTTTAAAATCCCTACAATAAAAATAATAATAATAATAATATTTATACAAAATTTTGTTCGCGTGTCGTTTAGGTTACCACCTGTCAAGTTTGCAAGGCACGATGTCGTAAAATAGGTCATAGTGCTATTATAAGGCACATCTCGGACGCTCAAATATTTCGAGGGACGACTGTAGTAGACGGAGCTTTGGAATTCCAAATAAGAAATGGTAATCCAAACATCATGCAAGAACTGACTGAAGCTTTTGGTTTGATCGAAGAAATCACGGAGTATCTGAAAGTGACTCATTCCTTTCCAATCACATCATTGGCCTTCTTCAAAAAACTCCGAGTTATCAAAGGTAAAAGATTGGACATAAACAATGCGAGTTTAGTCATATTGGATAATCCAAATCTTTCGAGTCTTTTTCCACCGTCGCAGAAGATCGATATTGAAGATGGTAGATTGTTCTTTCATTACAATCCTAGACTTTGTATGTACAAGATCATAGAATTCAGTAAAATGGTAAGGATAACAGACTTTAGCGATCTCGAGGTGCAACCAGATTCCAATGGAGAAAAGGTAGCTTGTAATGTAGTTAACATAAATATCACAGTTAAAAAAAAAGGCCCGAATTATATCGATTTGATTTGGGATAGTTATCAGCCACCTAGAGGACAACAATTGTTGAGTTATATTTTGAGTTACATGGAAACCGAAAACGAAAACATCACTTACGAAGGAAATTCTTGTAGTAATAATACTTGGCAAATGCTTGACGTAGACATACCCAATGGAAATTCTTTACTTCAGGAGAAAGTAACCAAACATATTTCGGGTTTGAAGCCGTACACGAAATATGCCGTTTATGTAAAGACTTTTTCTATGAGAAACGAAAGCTTTTTACTTTCGTCTAGTAGTCCCGTAGGTCAGTCGAAGATAATATTTTTCAGAACGAGTAGTGACATACCTTCTATGCCTACCGACGTTGTTTCTACCGCGTTGAGCGATACCGAGATTCTGGTCAAATGGAATCCACCGGAGTATCCAAATGGTCCTATCGGTTACTACATTATATCCGCTTCGTTAAAACGAGACGACGCGGAATTTCTTTCATCCAGAGATTACTGCAAATACGGCTTGATAAATGAACCCGAAGTAGAAGACATACAAGAAGTTACTAAAATACCTTTACAACCAATCGTTGCTCCAACCTCTTGCTGTTTCAAAGACGAATTTACTAGATTGTCAACTTCAAAAAAGTTTCAGATGCTATTGTGTAATGAAAATTTCGGGATAAGTACTTTAACTGCTGGCTGGAAAGGTTCTTGCGTTTTCAACCGATACAATTCAGTTAACGATTTCAAATACAAATCGGAAAATACCGTGAATGTTATCAACAATGAATTAATTTATAATGTAAGTGCTGAGAATAATTCATTTCGTTTGAAGTATCTACAACATTTTTCTTTGTATACCATATCGGTTGCTGCTTGCGGAGTCAAACATCGAGACGACGAGCAAATGTGTTCGTCCGTGGAATACACGAACATTCGAACGAAAAAACGGGAGACGGCCGATAATGTTAGCAATGTCAAAACTAAAATAACCAACAGCTCAATAGTCGAGGTTTCTTGGGATACCGTTAGAAAACCTAATGCACTCACTGTAAGTTATACGATAGAATATACGAATTTGGATGTCAAAGATGCAAAGAAAAGTACCGAGTGTATACCATACGTTGGACGTTACGAGAATCATAAAACTCATCAGATTAAGAATTTAAGTCCCGGTAATTACGGTCTACGAATACGCTCGACATCATTAGCTGGCAGTGGTAATTTTTCCGAGATGGTTTATTTTTCCATTAAATTCAGTGATGATAAATCAGTAGTCGTGATACCTGTGGTGATCTTTGGCTTCTTCAGCGTGTTTCTTGTAATTGGATGTGTTTACTTGAGATATCGTCGAAAGAAGAATACGCAAGCAAGATTGATAGCCTGTGTAAATCCTGATTACATAGAAACCAAATATATCCTTGACAGTTGGGAGGTACCTAGAGAAAGCGTCAAGATCTTGGAAGAACTTGGTAATGGTAATTTCGGTATGGTATGTCGTGGTCTTTTGGGAAACGAGGAGGTAGCGATCAAGACGATCTCTGCGGCATGCAGCGAGCGTGAGAAGAACGAGTTCTTAAATGAGGCCTCGGTGATGAAGAATTTCTCTACCTTTCACGTAATCAAATTATTAGGAGTCGTTAGCTTAGGTTCTCCGCCGTATGTCATAATGGAACTCATGGAGAACGGAGACTTGAAGACTTATTTGCGTCGTATACGAGACACCGATTTAATTCCAGATACCTCGAGAATAATAAGAATGGCGGCTGAGATAGCGGACGGGATGTCTTTTTTGGAATCGAAGAAGTTCGTTCATCGTGACTTGGCTGCTAGAAATTGTATGATCTCGAAGGATCTGGTTTGTAAGATTGGAGATTTTGGAATGGCCAGGGACGTCTACGAGACCGATTATTATAAAATCGGAAAGAAGGGTCTTTTGCCGATAAGATGGATGGCACCTGAGAATCTTTCGGATGGCGTTTTCACATCCGATTCGGACGTTTGGTCATTCGGTGTTGTACTATACGAGATACTATCTCTCGCTGAGATACCCTATCAAGGATTTTCCAACGATGAAGTATTAAATTACGTTCTGCACAAAGGTGTTCTTAGTGTACCGAAAAACTGTCCGATTAATATACAAAAAATAATGGAAAAGTGTTTCAAATGGCGGCCAAGCGATCGTCCAACCTTCATGGAAATCGTTGGAGAATTGGAACCATTTTTGGCTCAGGACTTTTGTGAAAAATCCTTTTATCATTCGAGCGAGGGTATACATATGCGTAATCTTGGGATAAAGAAGGCCTTCCATCAAGCTGCACCAATACGTTTTCATTGGGGTAACGAGACTGCTAGATGGGTTCGAGAATTCGAGGACAATGTGACGCTTCTTGATCAGACTAGGGCTAGCACCAGTCGTGGTCGAATATTCAGGAGCGGTTTTCAACAGGTCGGTAATGTTCCACCTTTGGAGGAAGTTCCTCTAAATCGATAAAGTTTTTCTCTCGTTTTTTCAAACTCGCGTCTATATATATATAATATTAATAATGTCTTATTGTTGCCGTGTTTGGTCTCGCGCGTGCATGAATATGAATATGAAAGAACAACAAAAAAGAAAAAAAAGAAATAAGAAGAAAAATGGTTAATGATTACGTACAAACATACACTCAGGGCAATATAATGGGACGAATAATTGGAAGAGGAAAAGAAAGGTAAATAATATTATATATATATACATATATATATATGTATATATATTGAAAACGGGAATTACGGAATCGTAATTTTGAAGATTATTTACGTTCTCTTCCTCGGCGGGACCAGACGCGATCCTCTTCTAATATCGTCGCGAAACGAAGAAAGACTTAAATAGGACTATTAGTTTAGATAACATACCTACAGGTTAATAACGCATATCGCCTATTCTTTCTTCTATGGAAGTCACGGTTCATGGACCTGCAAATATATGTATTTAGAATCAATCCACTTTTTAATGTAATTCATTTTCTTTTTCTGTTTTGTTTTTTCTTTTTTTTCTCCTTTTTTTTTTGTCTGTTTTTTTTTCTTTTCTTTTTTTTTCTCTTATGCGCAACCAAATGCTCGACAAGCCTTTTTTAATCATTCATTCCTAGAAAGAAAGAAAGAAAGAAAGATTAGTTTTAGCGAGTTTCTAGAACTTGATGAAAGAGTATTTTAGTCGAAGTATCATTGTCTTACCACAGAGTTCCTTCTCGCATACATACCCTTATACACGGACATGCATTAATTCATAGTTTTCAGATTCTATATATAATATATATGTATATATTATTACATAAATACATACATAGTAGCCACATTATAAAACTGAATGCACTAAAAATAAGCAATCGATGCAAATCAATAGATCATTTAGTCTGAATTAGAAAATCCATTAACAAGAAGTATATAAACACACATATTCACGGTGGCCCATAAGTAAATTGACAGAAATAAATTATATATTATTATTAATAAATTGCGAAATTTTATTTGTAAACGTCAAAAGGACATACAGGTAAGAATTTAATAAAGAATTCTGTATGCCCATGATTATTTTAATGTTGACATTGAAAAATAAAATATAGGCCTATATATTTCTGGGATAATTTACCAATTGATTTATGGGTTAGCCTGCGTATTAGTACACACACATACATACATATTCATTGCAATAAATATGCTCGTGATTGTTGCAATAATCATATTAGATATCATAGAACCGAATGATAGTTCGAATTGTAGTGAAAAATTAAAGGATTTGAAAATGCATCCATGAAATAGTGTTAATACGCATGGAAAAGAAAAATTTATCATCGTTAATTAATAAACTCGCGTCGTATTAGACGATAATCAAATCTCTAATTTATAATAATTAAGTATACACATATATTTATGATGAATTTAAATAACTCGAATGAATGAGAAGAAGAAAAAAGATAATAGATGATCTAATCAAAATCGTTGCACGCGAATAGTATTCCATGTAGAACTTTTATATATCGTTTCTACGTATTTTTTTACATCACCGTATCGATGGTTCACAGCAATACACGATTAGAGAAAAAAATAGAGAGAGAGAGAGAGAAATAAAAATAGTGTGTTACGTGATGAGTATATTTGTATGTATGAGATAGATAAAAAGAGAGAGAGAGAGAGAGTGAAAGAATATAACATACGAAAGTAAATAGTTAACAGTTTCGCACGAATCAACCAAATCGACATTTCCATCAAGCAATACATCAGAGCAATTTCATTTTTTAATTTTAAATCGCTAATAGCAATATCGATAGTTCGATAAGAGTTTAGAATCGCGATCGCTAAAGGAAAATACGAAAAAGGAAAAAAAGAAAAAAAAGAAAAGAAAAAAATATCTATATAAATATTTATATATATATATTCGCGAGAAGCTTTCTAGAAAGAAAGAAAGACAGAAAACAAAAAACTAAGGCAGGACGGAAGTAGGAATAAAAAAAAAAAGGTCTAAAAAAAGAGAATGATGATTTAGGTTGGTCGTTTAAAAAATATCATCTCACGATAGAGAAAGAAATTTTTTTACGCGAAAAAAAAGTTCGAGCTTTATATGAGAAATCTCGTAAAAAAAAAAAAAGAAAAAAGAAGAAAAAAAAAATATGTTTACTTATTTCGTCGTTTTGTTATTATCGTCATTTTCGGGAAAACCCATCACAAAACTATAATATTACACGACGCGTACGATTTGTTTTAATCGTTGAAACGCCCACACGTATTCTCGATAAACGTTTTACAAATTTTTATTTCCGCAATAAGAAAATTAGAAAATAGCTTCATGAAAAAATTTGCGTGCGCTTTTTATATGTTATATACACGTACATAGTGTAAAAACATATGCACATATTTATTTTATTTACATACCTATTTAAAAAAAAATAAAAACTAGAGAGAAGAGAAAGTAACGGTAAGATAATCCGTTGTGTGTATAAATTATACAATGAAAGTATAATAGGGATCTTGCCGAATTTAGCAAGAGCTTAAATAAATCTAACGTTTCAATGATTGCATCACGTTCTTGCCTATTTTCCATGGTATAAATATTGGATCGTTTAGAAAATTCTTTTATAATCAACTATTTATTTTTTTTTTTATTTATTTATTTATTTTATTTTATTTTTCTCTTTTTCTTATTTAACAACAACAACGTTTGATATTATCGAATTTTTCGCCGAACAATTATTAATCAACTTTCTGAACGATCCCCAATATTGTCTTGATTTTTTTTCTTTTTCTTTTTTTCTTTTTAAATTTATTTTATTTTTTTTTTTATTGTTTCCTCCCTCAAGGAGTTTTTTCGAATCTCAATACGCCACTTATTATAACAACGTTCCTTTTTTTGTTTTCTTTTTTTTTTTTTAAACAATAACGTATACATGTACGATATATAATACCCCCAAACGCGCGTATAATAATAAATAATATTTGTATTCTCAAAGGAAGAAAGATCTCTCCGATATAAGAATCTAATTTTCCTTTAGAATATGTATGAGGCATAAATACCGAATTCAACAAGTCGTAATGCTACGACCAAAGAAGAAGACTCATTGTCGGAATCGATTTAAACAATTAAAAAAACAATCACATATATACATACATATATATACAGGCAGGCAGGCAACTAGTCATTTGCGGTATAGCAAAAGTTAAACGAAATACATTATTTAAAAATTATAATAACCACTCTCTCTAAATGAAATTATAAATTAAACAATAAATAATTACGAATTAATAATTATTAAGAGAAAGAAAAAAAAACGGAGAACGAGAATCGCGAATCGAGACTTCTCTTTTTTTATTTTGCAACTTCGAAAGATGTAGTAGTACTATCGGAATAATAAATAATGATAAATGAATTTAAATATTTCTATGTACTACTGATAGTTTATCGTCTATCGTAATCGAGTTGATTTTTATAAAATGAGAGGACAAAATGATGACGATGATAAAAAAAAAAATATATAAAATAAAAGAAAGGAAGAAAAAATAAGCTAAAGGATTTAACCTCGTGAATCACGACGAGACGTTATAAGATTTTCAAGGCTATCACGTTGGCAAACAGCCATTCCGGTATTCTTTGTTTGTTTGTTCGTTCGTTTTCGAATCATGAGACTAGTCGAAATTTGTCGAACTATAAAGAAAAAAAATCCTATTACGAGGTCACAAAATAACCGTTCTCAATAATTGTAATGTTTCCCGTTGGAGAATAAAAAATAAATAAAATAATCCATGCGAACTAGAATAAAATACAAAAAAAAAAATAAATAAAAATAATAAAAATGAGGGAAGGGGAAAAAAATATGCGGATCGCAAAACTAACAAAAAAATAAAATGAAATCGCGTTCGATTAATTGAATTGAATTCACGATCGAAAAATCGTTAAACAACGATTGTGAAGTATTTTTATTTTTCTTTTTCTTTTTTTTTACTTTGCTTCCAACAAAGTATACGTTCGTAGGATTAATAAACGATATTATTTAATATCAAATGGTAAGACCATAATAGAAAACAGTATCGGTTTTAATTTACTTGGCATTCCGGGGTATCTCGCCAAGATTTAGATTTAAAGTTAATTATTTTGCGTATATATATATATATATATA
>NW_014569575.1:1021216-1086216 GCF_001313835.1 Polistes canadensis
TATATATATATATATTAAACATTACATATACATTGTTCACCTTGAAAAAACTCCGTTATTGGTAATGATAATATTAAAAAAAAAAAAAACGTTTGCTACAGAACTTGCATGGCATGGAAAAAGAACGGGGGCGAAGGGGGGGGTCATATCATGATGCTAATTTTTTTTTTTCATGGGTGGAGTCGTAAATAAGGATTCAATGTGATTTTCTTTATTTCAAAAACAAACTTTTCTCCTATGATGTATAAAAGTAAAACTGTTTTTTATAATGTCTGTTAAATCTGGTGCCGTAAGTTTGCCAGATTATGAGCTTACGAAAACAACGTTGTTATAATTCGCTTGTTATAATACTAGCAATGGATTCTTGTTCTTCTAGATTCATAAATTTCCGTTGATTCTTGTGTAGATATAGAAAAATAAATAATAATTATGAGTAATCATATTCGTATCATGCCTTTCACGAAGATGGTTATTGAATTCTTCTCTGCCAGTGTTTGTATCATATTTTTATTGATACCCAACCCTTTAACCCCCCACCCCACCCCTCATTCGTTGAAACCTATTAATAATTCGTATAAAATTCTAAAAACTGTTTTATCGATTACTTCCATTGCTATGTCCTATAAAGTCAAGTCAAAAGTTTCGATTTTATGCTGTAGATATTTAAAATCAATGCAGCAAACCACATACAACAATCGCTATCAGAAAGTGAATACAAAATCATGTCATTCCAATTTAAAAGAACCAAGGTGATCTTCACATATCTCCAAAGCAACTTCACCTAGGCTATAAAAAAGAAAAAAAAAATAAATAAACGTCATACTTACGGGGGGGGCCCTCTTGTCGTCCCATGCAACTTCTGTCAGAAAAAACTTTTCTGCTACAAACATAATTCCTGAATTATTCTAACAATGAGACATTACAATTAACTCTTAACCGATTTTGATATCTTCTTTGTGATAAATTTTGTCCTTCATGCATAAAAAGATACAGTTAATACGTATATCGTGGTGTATAACTGTGTGTAACTTTATTAAAGTTATTAAGAAGAACATTCACAATTTTATCTCTTTTCTTGGTTAATGTTCTGCGTATATATCAATACGATACACAAAAATTTGTGTTAATAAAAAAGTCAAGATGGAAATTTGAAATTATTTTCTTACCTCTTAAACTTCACCTTTTGTTTTCTTGAAAACGATTTGAATAATTACTCTTAAATTAATTTATAATCCTAACGGGAACCCTTACAACTGTGTTATAAAGTTTTAAAAATATCTGAGGCAAGAACGTTGTGCGCAACCCTTGTTAATTCTTCTAATTCCTTTATTCACTTATACCCCTCCCCCCTGCCTGTTCATTTGTACATAATAAATAATTATTGCATAAATATATGTAAAGTGGATTAAACAAAATAATTAACAGTAAAAGTTTCCATCCTAGATTCCCATTGATATAATTCTTACGCTCATTCACTCTAAATTTCAAATATAAATAATATCCCTTACCAAGACTTATTTTTAATCAAAAAAACTTTGGCAGAACTTATTTATATTTTTTTTATAAATTCGCCACATAGAAGAAGAACAAAATCGGTAAAAAATGAACTGTAAATGTCTCCTTGTAAACGGTAATAGTTATTGATTCACCCTGTATAATATATGTATATTACTTAAAAAAGGGCAGTAGCGTGCGCGCCTGTCCCAATTTCCAGAATTACACCCTGTATATAAGAATAAATATACACACACACACATATTTAAATAGAATAGAGATAGAATTTAAGATTTTCTTACTTTCGATTAAATTATTTTCTTTTTATCTATATAATAATAATTTAATCGATTAATTATTTACATAATAGTGGGCAGCCAGTTATGAAATAGTATACAAGAAAACGCTTAAAAGTGCAGTCTGATTATACAATCCAATTTCGATTGTCCAAAGTATTTTTCCAATGAAGTACACATTCTTCTTTTATTTTATTTTGTTTTATTTTATTTTTTGTTTTGTTTTTATTTTCATTTCTTTTTCCCCTATCCAATTGCATGGTAACAAAATATAATGGTACCAAATAAAACATGCTCTATAAAGTGCACGATTAGGCATATTTAATAATAATCGCTGATTATTCGATTCGTACTTCTACGTTTTATTCGTCGTATTTTTCACGATACCAATTCTGTTTCTACGATTAAGCGTAAAACGTAAATCGCGTGTTTCTAAACAACTGTTTATGAAAGTTTCCTCGTTCATTTGTATGGATTTTTCTACTTAGTATGTTCATTTTAAAAAGTCAACAAAAAGAAAAAAAGGATATAATATGTCACGTTTGCAATTTTGTTGCAACGCAACGAGACACGTTTTATCGATGACTTTGCAAAAAAGAATAAACAAAATTTAAAAATAAATCATTTCTAGCCAGTTAAAAAAAAGAAAAATAAATATACGTGTCTCGATATGCAATTAAATAATCGAAATAAGCTCGTTTTACATCCTCCAAATGCTTCCAACAAAAATCTTAATTTTTTTTCTTATATATATATATATATATATATATACGTATACGAACAAAAATGATTTATTTAATTATGAAAAATCTGTATTTGTCTCTTGGTTTTTCTTTTTTCTTTTTTTTTTTTTTCTATCGTCACTACTCTCTGTTCGATAATACTCGCTCAGGAAGCTCGTTATTATTTTAATTATTTTAATCAGGTTTTTTTTTTATATCGCGAATTTAGTATCAGCCTCTTTTATCCTTGGAAGAAAAAAGTAAAAGCGTTTCCCACGCTATATCTCTATGTATGTATATATAATAATAATAATAATAATAATAAAAAAAAAAAAATGTGTATAAACGTATATATGTATACGTGCAAGCATCGTTGCTCTCCTAGTGGGGCGGGGGGGAGGGGACATGTCAGCAAAATATGTATTCGAAAAATTACAAAATTCGATAAAAACAGATATAACGATAGAGAAAGAAAAAAGGAAAAAAAAGAAATAGGAAAAATCGTTTACGAAAAAAAATTGTAATTCGTGAAACGTTAGACAATTTTTTTTTGTTATAAAAACTCAAGACCTACAGCAAAGAAAATGTATGTGTGTGTCCGTATACTCGTACGTGCGTGCGTGTATATTCCTAATCAAAAAATCCTGCCATACCGTGTCTTCCAAGACAGAAAACTATAAAAACACTATTGTAAACTAGATAAAAATTATTTATATATATATACATACCTCTCCGAGACCCATAAGTTATTGTATACCATATATGAATAAGCAACGAGAGAGAGTGAGAGAGAGAGAGAGAAATAGAGTGAGTGTAACTGCGTGCATAAGTGTTTAAGAATGTGCAAGAGTGAAACTGAAGAAAAAAAAAGAGAGAGAGAAACAAATATATTTAATATAATATAATATAATATAATTAATTTTTCGTATACTTTTATCCGATTGCGGATAAGAGAAATAATAAGCGTGTGTGCAACTTTATCAAACATTCTTTTAAAAATTACATGCATATGTATTTACGTACGTTTATAATTGTTAAAATTATTCATTGAATTCATAATCGATTAGAAAAGCTTTCGAACGAATGTTACGTTTCATAATGCAGATTTCTTTTCTTTTCCTTCCTTCTTTTTTTTTAATTTCACTTACGTAACAAAATCGTGCGTATATTCGTAATTTATGAAACAAATAAAAAAAGAAAGAAAGAAATCATTCAAATTAATACGATTTTCTTCGTAGAAAGAGAAGACTTGAAAAATAATTATTGTTCTTGATCGATCTCTCGATATATATATATATATATACATATAAAAGAAAAGAACAAACAAACAAACAAAACAAAAAATAAATATATATATATATACATACACTAATACACATACACGCGAAATAAATAAATGCGACCACACGAATGTACATACCTAACATTGCACTAATATATAGTATTGCCGCTGAGTATTACAACTAGTCACATAAGCCAAAAGTTTGTTACTCTCATAAAAGTTTTCTTTTTTTCCAGTTTTATAAATAAAGAAGGTTTACAAACCCAACAAAATATCTTATTTCTTAGGATCCAATTATTATTATTATTATTATTATTATTATTATTATTATTATTATTATTATTTTCGTAATTGGTGTATGATCTCTCGTCCATTGAAAGTTTCAATGCGAATGCAAATTGCTAATAATGGATCGCGCGTCGTTCGCGTTTATTCAAAAATATTCAAAAGAAACATATAAAAATAGTCTGACTATTCATTTCCGCATTTATGTATATATATAATACGTGCACAAATACGTTCAAAGTCGAGATTATCGTTCAACCAAGCATGACACGTTTATGAAGCTGGCAAGTGCCATAAGTCGTGCGATAATCGAACGAGAATCGTGCATGTGGTGTGGCATTGTGCTTTTGCAAAATTCTTTCAAAATGGATTGATTTTGTTTTGTTCTATTTTTTTTTTTCATCTTTTTTCGAAAACATTTATTTTATTACGATAATTATTTCTCGTTCCATATACAAAAAAAAAAAGAAAGAAATATTATATTTAACCAGTCCTTCATCTGTGAATAATATTTCTCAACAAAACGTTCTCGTGGAAATATATACCTCGCATCCTTCATTTTCCTTTTTCCTTTCTCTTTCAATACAACCGCGCGTAATGCCGACGTCAGTTGCAAAGCGCACACGTTGATCCTTCCGATAGAGAAGGAGTTCCGATGAGAACTCTGTATGAAGATTCTTATTGGTATATTAGTAAGTAATTAAAAATGATTTATTAAATTTTAATTAAAAGGATTTAAATTTGCGAGAGAAAAAAAAAAGAAGACATTTAGACCAACAATTTCGGTCATAGAAATTTGTTCTTTATCGTAAATTTTACATTCGTATTTTGAGTATATCGAAACATAAAATAATTGCAAATAAGATTGAAATTTGAAATTATCGTTGAAAAAAAAAAAAGAAAAAAAAAAGTAAAATCTAGCTTAACGAAAAGATAATTATTTTTAGATGCTCTGTTACGTAAAATTCATTAATCGGAGGAGAGGATCAGTAGATATCAAATTATAAATACACTGATTCTTGCAACGCGACACGATATCTCCTTTGTTCTTACGGATGATAAATGAATAATATTAAAATCATTTTTGATATCTTTTCAAAGAAACGATTGCAAATAATGTAATTAAGTTTTGTCATCACGTAGATCGTGGTATGTAACTGGTCTACCATTTTCAAATAGAAACTCAAGACGTTTTATTCTGGTTATCGTAACCGCGCTAATAAGTAGGTCTCACGCCGTTAGTCTTCTTGAGGAATCACGCGAACAAAGTTATCCTTGTCGACTGACTGGCAACTACTTAATTTGATGGGTAACAAAAAAAAAACATCGAGATAAATAAAGAAAGAAAAAAAAGAAATAATCAAGGGGAGGATCTCTACTGATATTTTACTCGAACGAACTTGGAACTCGAGAAGAACGGAATTTAGTCTTTTCCTTCCTCTTGTTGGAATAATAAGTGTCGTTTTTAAATCTTACGATACAAGTTTCTCTAACGAAATCGAGTATTCAAAAAAAGATACATTGCTTTGGAACACTTTCCTTGCGGTTGAACGTTACGCGATTTATACTTAAAACATTAAGAACGAATCGAATGGAACAAGTTTCAATAAATAGGAGATCAAGGAAACATATGAAAGGGAAAACAATGATCGGATCCATTCTTTTATACCTTTTCATGATTTTTGGTGTAACTACATGTAAAACGTGTAACTCGAACAACGGAGATGGTAATTAATTTAAATCATTATTAAATTATATACAAAGAGATATTTTCATTCTTGAAGATAAAAAAAAAAAGATAGTCGATTAAACTTAGGTTCAATAAGATTTTCAGCATTCTCACGTGAGCTTAATTATCTCACCGATGATGTCAAAATCAATGATCCGTGAACTGGAAATTTATTGGAATCATCCGAAGTATCGATTGGATAGCGACAGGATCGCACTTTATTCGGATGATCCGACGAATGGATTAGAACCGATTTTTATTTTGGAACCTAAATCGTCGAGTGGTATAAAGAATACAGGAATTCAGGCTGAATATCTACCTACTAAAAATTTGACCTATCAAAGACAATGTCTCAGTACGTCTTAACAAAAAGATGTCTTTTTTTTATCAATTTGACGAGTTTAAAGAGTTAACTGTGTTTTATATTTAGAGTATTACGTTGCTTGGCTGAGGAACGGTGTCTTGAAGAAAGTGAATTGTCTTAAAACGTATCCTAATTGGATGGCTGAGAGAAAAGATATTTTAGGTCCTCTTAGAATGAATAAAATCTTTTTACCAGGTACTCACGATTCGGCATCTTACGCGATCCACAAACTAGCTGCTGAAGAAGACATTATTGATAAATATGTTATAACGCAGGTGAAGAAAAATTCACATATTCAATTATTATTAATCTCAAATTAGGTACTATCGATTTGGGCAACGTTAGAGTTTTTTCATAGCTTTCAGGACATAGATGTACTCGCGCAATTGATATACGGGGTACGATACTTGGACATCAGAGTAGGATATTATCCACGCACGAATGAAATCTGGTGGGGTAATCATGGAATAATACGGCTAATACCATTAATAGTTATCATCGAACAAGTAAAAGTATTTCTCAATAATACAGAGGAAATCGTGATATTCGACGTTCAGGAATTTCCCGTTGGTAATTATCATTGATATTGAAATTATTTAATGTAAAGCGTAGAATGAAACAATTTGACTGAACACTTTGTTTGATTTTGAATAGGATTTCAACAAAATGTATCCGTACATTGGCAGTTCGTTAAATATTTGGAGAAACAATTTGCAGATTACTATTTACCTTATAGAACTGGTTGGCTTACAACATTAAATACAATTTGGTCCTCGAAAAGGAGATTGATTATTGGATATGATGAAAAACAAGTTCTCAGTTTGTACGAGAGTCTCTGGCCTTGCGTTACACATCAATGGGGTAACGTTCAAACTATCGATGATTTATATCGATATCTTAATCGTATTGAAACATCAAATGCTCGGTAAAAATCCTTTATCCTAATAATCTTTCTCCCTTGACTTGACTATTTTACAGTATAATTTGATATCTTCCTTTCAGGGACTACAAAATAACGCCAAGATCCGCGATGGCGGAATTAACTCCTAATGTATGGGACGTGATTTGGAACAGATTGGGAGGTCTTCGCCAAATGGCTAATAGAGTCAATGCCAATGTCACCAATTGGTATGCCACCAAATGGCAGCACACAGCTAACATCGTCGCTGTTGACTTCGTAAGAAGTTCTGGTATCGTAGAGACTTCTATCGAATGGAACGATAGACGAAACTCGAACTGTTAATGAACAATAAATTCTACACAATTTTACATTTGATATTTTCTCACAAACTGTGAATTAATTAGTTGTATAGACAATCCCTGTTCTTTTTGTTGTTGTTGTGTTGTCATCTTTTATTATCAACGATTTTAGTTTTACTAGCTCATTCCTGTTTCCCTCGTTTAATCTCGCGCATTAAAAAAAAAAAAAAAGATGAATCGTATATAATACGTGTATAACTTTTTACGTGACAAAGAAATTTCCGGCGGAAGAAGAAATAACAATACCGTCAAGGAGACCAATAGAAATACTAAGTCGTGCTCGTACATTGAGAGATATCAGTTCATCGTTTGTCACGGGTAATAACGGTTGTCGGTAGGATTAAAAAATAAACTTATTTACCAGAGATCAGTTCCTTAGTTGAAATAATAAATAAAAAGTTAAAATGTTAGCTAATGGTATATCTATGCATGTAATGACATGTATATCGATTGTAACTGTGTTTCTCTTAAATCAAATAACTATAAGTACTGGCAATACTTTTTTTTGTCAAAATAATCAACAGTGTACGTTTCTTGAATACTGTCCAGATATAGCGATTAGTATGAAAAGGAATGAATTTCCAATGCACAGGTATATTTGATGCATCTCTATTAGCAAACAAAAAAAAAAGAAAAAGTGTACAAATCTTATAAACCTGATTACAGATTTCGTCAATCGATATGCGATTATTCAGGATTAAGACCAAAAGTGTGTTGCAATGTAATAAGTTATCCTGTTAATCCAATATTATATGAAGAAAACATAAGATCGCTATTAGAATCAAGATCGTATTATAAATGTGGTAAAAGCCTTATTAAAAATAACATTGATAATTTTGGATCTTACCCTTTTCTAGCTAGAATTGGTTTCATAAGTAAGTACACTTTTAATCATTTGAAATACCATGAATTGAAAATTTCAACTTCAATTCTATTTCTTTTGATTGTAGATTTGCAAACAGGACACATCAAATATCCTTGTAGTGGTACAATTATAAGTGAAAGAGCAGTAGTAACAACAGCTTCTTGTGCTCTTGCTAATTCTCAAATTTACAAATTGTATACAATTGAATATATCCTTAGATATTTAATATTATTTCAAGAAGAGTTAATTGCATGAATTAAACTTTTAATCCTTATTCTTGAATAGGTATGTTGTAACTATTGGAGAATTTAACACCGAAACAGATCCTGACTGTAATTCCTTATTTTGTGGTCATAAAGTTAAACATTATAATATATCCTACATAATAAAACATCCGAATTATTGTGCTGACAATTTTGAAAATAATATAGCATTAATTCGTTTAGAAAGACCTATTCATTTTGAAGGTAAATAGATATTTAAATTAATAAATTTATTTCTTATAATTAAATATATAAATTTTGTACACAGTAACAGCACAACCTGTTTGTCTATTACCCAAAGAAATTTATATTAGAACAGGTTCAAATACTGTATTGATTGGCTGGGGTAGATTATCGAATCAAAAAGGTATTTAAAGGAAGCAAAAGAAAGTAATCATTGTTTAAATATTTAACATTGTTTTCAGATATGTTAACCATGCAACAAGTATTAAACATGGTATTGTTACCTAAACAAAACTGCTTGGACTTTTTAAATGAAGGATATTCGGTAGAATTGTGTGCTAGTGGAGAAACAGAACCTTGTTCAGCTTACAATGGAAGTCCCCTATTGTACAAATATAGTGATACTTATTTTTTGGTACATCAATTATTTTTTACTCATAAACATATACGTTTAATATATACAGGCAAGGTTTTAGCTTATCTGTTTTATATCTCCAGGTAGGAATTCTATCCTATGGCTCCAACTGTGATGACAAATCAAATTTACCGGTGGTTTTTGTGGATGTAAAAAAATATACGAGATGGCTTTTAGAAAATCTTTAAATACTTTATATATATAAATAATGACAATTTATAGATTTTTACCTTAAAACCTAATTAACACAGATACATATATTACATTCATTTGTTTCCCACCAAATCTCAATGATTACTTCTACTATAGCTTATGTTTAAATATATTTAAATATTTGCCACGTGTCATTTCTTTAGCCTCTTCCATACCAAGTTGATAAGCTAAATCGTGTAATTTTTTGACTTCTGATATAAGTCCTGTCATAGATAAATTTCCCAATTCTTTAAAAAAAAGAATCATCTTAATACGTGCTGGTATGTATAATTGAAATTTTATATCTGTTCAGTATCTACTTACGGTGTAACTGATTCAGGTCTTCCGCAGTTAATCCAGATGCCCAGGTAGCTGGCTCTAACTGAGGAGAATTTTTAACTACAAACTCGTTTACACCTGGAACTTCATCGGTCGCTAATATATATGGTATTTTATGCTTTTATAATGAATAAACAATACCTGATAGGTAAAATGAATAATTACGTAAAATTAACTTACTTTGCTCTGGCCATAAGTCTGGCGATGCTCTGTCTAGTTTTTCCAAACTCATAAGACTTTCTTCGACGCAAGTCAAGTCTGTTAGTAGAAAGGTCAGAAATAAATATTAGAGGGTTAATACATTTACTTTGGTATTTTAATATATGCAACATCAATTACACGGATAATAAATAATTATTTACAGATAATTAATAATCTTATGCATAGATATATATAGCTTAACATTAATAATAAAATATTAACTGAAAACTAAAAATATATTGATTTAAAAAAGTATACCAGTTTGATCCACAGGTTCATCCGTTGCCATGTTGTTAAAGATTAATAACAAATAACATTGGAAATAAAAAAAAATTGAAATGGATAATAGAAATTGTTGTTGATAAAAGAACACGTTTTTAATTGACCTTTTATTTCTATTAAAAGCATCGATAATACTAAGAATTGTCTTCGCTACTAACACTTTTTTGTAATTTTCTCGTCAAATCAATTTGTTGTTGAAGAATATAGATGTTCTCTATTTTTCGGCGCTGCTGTCGTTCGATATCTCGCAATACACCTTCGTGAAGTCGTTTTCTAAGAAAGTAAAATAAATTCATGTAACCTCCAATAGACAAAACATATTAATAGTTAATATTACCTGTCATCTTGCTGTTTGTAATGTACGTATCCTATTATACCGCCAGATAATAGACAACACGTTCCAAAAGTGAGTTTAGCAAGCGTTGACATTCTTTTTTTTGTATTATCTACTTTAAATATAATAATTCTTATAATAGTTATCGAGAGAAGTTAACACATGTCGAATATCAACTATCGAAAATAAGAACAATCGATCATTCGATACTTACCAATCTAATCGATATAACACATTGGCTGTTGTATAGAGTTGTGTAAAGTCGATATTTAAGTACGTAA
Organism: Polistes canadensis; assembly: GCF_001313835.1. NCBI lineage: Eukaryota > Metazoa > Arthropoda > Insecta > Hymenoptera > Vespidae > Polistes > Polistes canadensis. The sequence continues at coordinate 1,032,004 of NW_014569575.1, forward strand.
TACGGAAAAGAAAATGGTTCGAGTATTAATTCGTCAATCAACTCGATAACGGTATCATTTCTTATTTCTTATTTCTTATTTGTTACTCGAGCATGACGATTAGTTTTACTTTTACATATTTATATTATCGTTAGCTTTTGGTGCTCTAAAAAAAAATATTAAAGATGGCGTATATCTTCAAATACGTTATATATATACATATAAAATTTATAACAGTATGATTTAGTATGATTTTTTGTTACTTGTAATTCATGTCACATGTAATCGTATTATTATAAGAAAGAAAGCAGATGACAAAAAATGATTTATTTTTCTACCACATAGGAATCAAATTCTGCCTCATAGGACTATCCATGTTAGAAATAAACTATGGTTCTTGAAGAATTGTGATAAAATACATTATGGATTAACAATTAACGAAGAAGATTTTACATCGGTAGATCAACTTTTAACAGAAATATTTTTTGAAGAATATCAGATGATTTGTAGAAACCGATGAACATTATAAATTTATATTTTAAAAAGAAGAAAAGTGTTTGAAAAGTTAAGCCGTTGTTGGTGTTTACTAACCTAAAAAAATACCGTCAGAACGATTTGACTGTTTTTGTTTTGATATAATCACAGTGCATTCTATATTCTGAGGAATAAAATATAATCAAAAGAATTACCTTGTTTGATATCATTTCTTTTGGTAATAAGAAATGTATAAAAAATATTTGTTAAAAGCTCAAGCAAAAGAGGAGATACTGAATTTAAATTAAATACGGAAAATAAAGAACACATTTAATGAAACAATTTAATATTTTTAGTGATATATATCTGTACGAGATACAAATTTCATTATATATGAATTGTACTATTATAAAACTATTAGAAAATGGAAAATTATTGTGAAGTTTGTTCTTTGAAATTAAGGGATAATCATGAATTCCAAATTCATTTAACCGGCCAAAAACATTTAAAAAAGTATCAATTTAAAGAATTTCAGAGAAGAATTACCGAAAATTCTATATTTGTTTCTTCTATACCAAAATATATTTCCAAAGATGCAGTAATAAATTATTTTCTACAATATGGGCAAATTTCAAAACACAAAATTGGAAAAAATTATGTTATTATTGAATTTGAAAATAGGTATAAGAAAATTTGATTAATTAATTAATATTAATTATTTAGTTTAATACTTGTAGTACACTATCTTCTTTTCTTCCCTTTATAAGAGAACCTGCGGAATACTTATTAAAAAATCCAGTCTGGTTGAATAATATAAAATTAAATATTCAGAAAAGAATATTTTATAATAATGGTATGTTTTATATATTATATATACTTCTTTACATTCGTTTGTTAAATGGTATTAAATAATAATATTAAACATTTATTTTAAGATTCAAAAAGAATTCCCGATAATCATTTAGCGGAGACAACGAAAGCTACAGATTTGGATTGTATAAAGAGTGTATTCAAAAACGAAACTACATTTGAAAGTCAACTTGAAACATTTTTGAATACAGTACTGCTTAGTGATACAGAAGTTGAGGCACGATATGAATCCATCTGTAAATTTTTAGATAAAACATTTGCATGTGTATTTCCAAATTGTCGATCATATAGATTTGGATCCACGCAGATGGGACTAGGATTTAAGGAATGCGATTTGGATATTTATATGGATATTGGTAAACTTACATGTCATATTAATAAGCTTATAATTACGGTGAGATATAAATAATATACATTTTACAATTAATTACATTTCTTCTAGGTGTGCCAATATATGAATTAAATGGTGCTTTTACAATGAGAAAGGTGTTTAAAGAAGTTAAACATGTAATGTACAAGATGAATAACATATTTATTAATATAATACCAATACTAAAGGCAAAAACTCCTATTATAAAATGTTATTATGTTCCGAATAAGGTTTCTTGCGATATTTCATTTAAAAATGCTTTTGGTATATATAAAAGTAATCTTATAAAACACTGTCTTTCACTTGACACAAGAATAAAACCATTAATGGTAATCATTAAATTTTGGGGAAGACAAAGTAAAATGTCAGGTAGCGGGAAAATATCCAATTATGGATTATTATTATTAATAATATTTTATTTACAACAACCAGAAATAAGGATACTTCCACCTTTAATGGAATTCCAGAAAACGTGTGAACCTATAATTATTGATGGTTGGCAAGTAAACTTTGATGAAAATACGGTATTACCACCGATTACCAATTATAGCACTATTCCACAACTTCTGACAGGTTTTTTCGAATTCTATGCTAATTTTTCTTTCAAAAAAAATATCATTTGTCCGTGGGATGGCATAGCACATACAAAAGAATTATTTACCAAAACTTCCAATTTGCCAGACTATATGACACGATATAAGGAAATTGCAGTGCAAGAAGAATCTAGGCTTAGCGTTGGTAGTTTTGCTTGTATTCAAGATCCAATTGAATTAAATCATAATAATATAGCTTCTGTATATTCAAAAAAAATAATGTTGTTTCAAAAAAATTGCAAAATAAGCGAAGAAATCTGTACATCATCCCAAGAGGACAATTACAAAAATCTTTTAGAAAATTTACTTACATACGACTACAAAGAAGAAGTCAATAACTTGGTGGTAGTGGTAACGATACCGTCTGGATTATATGTAGATGTGGGTTTACCAGATAATTTTCAAGATCGTGAGGACATAGTTCATAAAGAAATATATAAAAAGGATAATTGGTACTTTATAGTATTCAATATTGTGAAAGATATTTTTGAGAAAATGTGCAAACTACAAGTAACAGTTCTTTCTGCTGACAATGAAACTAAACAACAAAAAATTGAAGTCTTATCCGATGTGCATACAAGAAAAGCTCAACAGCTTTTGTTGCACTGTACGGGAAATGACTCAGCATTGCTTAATAGGAAATCTTGTACAGGTAGTTCGGATCTTCGTAGAAGCCCTTTAAATAAAGAAATTAGCATATCGGATATTGCTGTAGAAAGGAACTCTAAAAGACAAGAGTACAAACCATTAAAATTAGACTTTACGTGTATATTCGAAAAGATAGATGATCCAGTGCAAGTCAAATTAGTACTAAAAAGCGATAAAATGAAAAATAATATTTTTAAAAATTATGGAAATTTCATTGGTTCAAAATTGCGAAAAGTTACTATGAATACTTTACTGCATATGAAGAGATGTAAACTTACATTAAATGATTTATAAAACATCTGATGTACCTATTATGATCGATTGTATTATTAGGTAAATATTTCAAATTTGATAAATGCAAAAGAAAGGACCAAAATATTCTGACAGCATTTATCATATTTTGTTGCAGTTCTAAATATAATATTAATCCATTGAACACAAATAATTAAATAAAACGGAACTCAAAATATTGTGAGCTATTAACAAGCATATATATAAAATCTTATTTTCTTAATCTCTAGAGTTTTAATAAATTATTTTTCTACACATAAAAAAAATAATTCTTTCTTTCGAAAGAATTTAAATATTGGGATAAATTTTGTTTTATCAATGAAAGAATATGTATTACTAAGGAACAGATCATAAAAAAAAGATGTTATGAGTGTAAATAATCGATCGTAGAAAATAATTGTATCAGTGTTTGCGTATGACGATTGTATCATTTGCAATTTAAGATTTTCTTATATTGTATAGAGATATATGAATAGTTAATTAAATTATTTACAATGAATAAAAGCTTTTATCCTTGTAACGCATAATAATTTCATGGTAAAGTTAATAATTATTATTTGTAATAATAATAATTAGGTGCACATGTGTGTGTGTCAGCGTTAAATCGTATAATTCAATTAAATTATGGAAACCTTATATATTAACTACTGGCCTCTTATAAATTCATATATTACTTTTTGTTAATTGAAGTATATAATTCTGTCTTCTTTCATATTTAAACAGATCAGTATAATTATTACAGAATTTAGTTAGTTATTTAAAAATATCAACAATAACATATACATAAAGTTATAAAGAGAAGTAAGGAATTTGGCGCCAACTATTTAAACATTAGTTTGGTTTAAGTCGATTAGTTAGTTAGATTCCTTCTATTGGTAATCAAGATGGCGGACTATAGTAATGCGTCAAGTATTCGTGGTTTGTAATTCTTCGGGTTTTAACTACTGGATATTAGTGTTTTAAAATTTAGGGAAGAGAATAGATTTTCAACTGTTATTCAGATATATCATTACTTCTCATTTTAATTTATGTCATCGTTGGGATAAAGATAGGTATATATAAAAACAATATCGATTAATCCAGCAAAGAAACAAAATAAAGACAGATATATCTTTGGCTATGAGTTAATTACGATTGTTCTGATTTTTAGCAGTGAAAAGCATGTTATACTTATGTTGAGTCGCATTGAATTCCTATTTAGCTTATCAAAAAAATAAATATGTCTGACGATGTAAAATGCATGAATAGTTGAACAGATTCAGAGATCCGAAATTTAGATCAGCAACGAGTAACGAGTTATCAATGGGTTCTACGCTTAGTAAATAATGTGAAAAAAATATATAAATAAATAATACAAATTAAATTCTAATTCCAAAATATTCCTCTTCGAGAAACGTGAAATATTTAACGTTTGGTATATTTTACAATTACGAGTCTTAATTTTCTTGTTAAAAACGTATTTTTACAGTGCTTAATGAATATTGTAGATTTAAATATTTTTATGCAGTTATTCTTGGACTTCATATCTATTGTAAATAAGTACATACCACGTTTTATAATAGGTATGTTCTGCCTGTCTTTGTCTTAAGAGTATAAAGTTAAATTAAAATAAATTTAAGAAACTTACAAAAATATACGAACTTTCTGTATACTCCTATATATAACAAAATGAAAGCTCTCGGAATAATTACAGTTTTTAAGCAAAATGAGTGATCTTACCAAAATGGAAGAATCACATACACCGACCATTGAAAAAGAGACCGATAACAAAGCCAGCGATAAGTTGAAAAAAGAACAATTTTCTATTGTGCAAAAAGAGTCTATCGTTAAAAAAACCACTGAAGATGTACAGCGTGCCATTGATGGTCTCAAGGAAATACCGGATGAAGAACTTCAAGAGTTTCTGGGTGATGATTTTATGGAAGGTCTCAATGTTGTCGATGCGTGGGAAGGAGAGGAAGATAAAAATCGTGAGGAACAAAAATCTCAAACTAAAGAGAACGAACAAAAACAAACAACTAGGTAGAAAATTCATATTTTATTAAGAAAGATATTTATTTAATTATAATGTTTAATTTTAATTTTTTACTGTATTGCTTTTGTGGTATTTAAAAAAATATTTTTTCAAATTATATAGTAGATAATTGTTTGTATCATCCCCTACAATCTCTACTTAATACATGTTTTAGTATTTTTTTGCACCTGTATTAAGAAAGAAGTTATATTTCAATTATATTGTAACAACCAGTGATATTTGACAAAAAGTGATAGAAAGAATAATTATAGGGAGCACAATCGCAAGGAACATAAACAATCTTACAGTCGTGAGAAACCGAAACGAGAGGAAAAGAAACGTGAGGAAACTCGACGAGATCCATCTAAAAGTACAAAGGATATAGAAAGAGACAAAATGCGTACGAAAAGGGACAATGAGAGTAAACTATTGGCGGAGAAAGAAAAAGCTATAAAACATTTACTTGATTCAGACAATGTAGTACCACCTGGTACAGAAAGCGAAGCGATTCAAAGTATTACTGATAAACAAAATGAGGAACGAGTACAAATGCGAACTCGAAAAAGTAGAGAACGTCGTAGAAGTCAAGAAAGAATAAAATTAAGTCCAGTACGTAGAAAAAGTTATGATAGATTCAGAACAAGTCCGCACAGAAGAATATTGAGTCCTATTCGTCGTAGAAGTCCTTTCAGAATGAGCCCAGAAAGAAGGAGAAGTTCTCCTAGAATAAATTGTGATCGTAGAAGTCCTCTTTTATTATCACCAGAAAGAAGAAGAAGTCCGTATAGACGATTAAGTTGGGAACGAAGATTAAGTGCAGATAGAAGATGGAGTGCCGAACGACATAAAAGAAGAATGGAAATACAAGAACGGTAAGAGAATATATATTTTCTATTATACATACTATTTAACTAGTCGCGTATCGTTTAAGATCGCGACTAAGCACACGTGTATTGATTAGTTCCTCGAAGTGCTGATTCTTCGAGACTAAAGGACAAAAATTTATATTTTAACTTTAAATTCACAAGACGAAGAAGTCGATCTCGTGATCGGCAACGAAGTCGCAGCTTGGAACGTTTTCGAAGAAGGTCCCGTTCGCCGATTAATAGGAGATACAGTCCAAGACGTCGAAGTCGTACTCGTAGCAGATCTTTGGAACGACGCACCAGGAAAAGATCACCCTTCATCAATGAACTTGCCAGGCAATTGCGAAATGAAGCTATAATGTCTAATTCTACGTATATCCCAGCATCCTCGATGGAAGGAATATCACCGATTATGAATGCATCTATATATCCACAAGAGGCAGAAGTTCGAGGACCATTGTCTCAGCCTTATATGCATCAGGGTGGACCACCGACACCAGCACAACAACCACAACCACCACCACCATCTTCTGTGTTGCCAATGTCATCAGGAATGCAGTCATTTATGAATTTTGATATTCCTTCATCATCACAACCACCTATGGGCTTCGATGGTGCTCCTTTGCATTCAATACCACCTGCTCACTACTCCTCTGGCCCCGTAATGTACAATCATAATACTGTACAAACGAATACTATGCCAACACAATCAGGAAGCCGAACAGCTCTACTTCCTACACCTCATCAAACTACGCCACAACCAGTGCCTGCACCAGGATCAATGGATCAATCAGTCATGGGAGGATATGTGTCACAACATGGGGTTGTTTCTCATCTAGAGTCATCCAACAATAAGCCTGTTAATGCATCTGTAGTCCTTTCACCATCATCGAATTACAAAGACCATAGGTCATTGCTATCCTCGCATAATGGATTCCAGGCTTGTGAAGAACGCTTGATGACTCCAGAACCACCAGTCATCTCTGATACCAAAGTAAACACCTTATGTATCATAGCAATAATATTTTATTTACTTGTTCAATTGTCAAGAAGCGTGAAATCGTTATTTCTTTGCATTAATTATATAACAATGCCTTTGCCAATGTATTCATTTATACAACACACTTATGTATATTACTTGGACTAAATCTGTATCTGTTTTATATCCAGAAAATAATATTAATTTTTCACTTTAAATTTAAACTTACAGCAATTTGAAAAGACCAGCTTGTCCAGTCTACTGGAAGCGTCTGTTTCTGCTAAAGGTGCGAGTATGAGCTTTTTTTATTTTGTATCCTAAAGAATTTGTAAACCAATCTCAATTTGTGCGACTTAACATATGATATTAATATCGTTGCATTTTCTTTTTTATATCCTTTAGATTCGTCTAGTCCTCCAGTCTTATATCCAGGTGAGAATTTTGATGTTAATGATATTAAAGTGCTTTCAATCGCGTTTTGTGTTTTGAAAAGTGAAAAATGTCATTGCTATTGCTTATACGTTAATGGTATATGCAAAATATGATATAAGAGAAAGAAAGAAAGAAAGAAAAAAAATATAAAAAGTAAAAGAAAAACAAAGTGAAGTGTAACAACTCATTTTCACGCGTGATCGTTGATTCTCTGTGAGAAACACTCACGAAGCATGAAAATGATATGAAAACTAGAATATTAAAACGACCAATATATTCTCTCGTATTAATCGTACGTGGAATTTGTTTTTTCCATGGTAGGATTCAAGCCAGAAATACTACGGCATTGCGAGCACGCGCTACGTGAACTTCCAATCGAAGATCCACGTTTGAAAATGAAGGGTAGATTTTTCTTTGACCCAAAGAAAGCAGACTCTAAAAGCAAGTACGAGGAATATCCTTCCAATTCTATACTCTTGCAGAAAGGCAAGAACAAAATATATTGGGAGGAAGAAGAGGTACAACAATACGATACGTCGTTGATAACGCAAACCATGCAGATGCATCAAAAAATTTGTCAAACGGAAGAAATTGAAACAGATTCGAAATTCGTGGAAGCGCGTGTCGATATGGTTGATTTTGAGATGCAAGTATATCCACATGACATTGAACATGGGATGAAAGAGGAGAGAAAATCTATCATGGATAGGCTCGATTGGAAGACGCGGGATAAACCTCGAGAGGCGGACGACTTGAGATGGAGCTTGACCAATTCGTCTCAAAAACGCCCGTGGAAGAGAACATTGTCTCCGCCTAATAGAAGATCCCACGATCGGGATCATTTCGAAACCGTACCTTCGCCGGAACATCCATCGAGAGACTCCCCTATGAGAAGTAGAGATAGTTATTCTAGGGGACCGATTCGAGAACAATATGATAGATATTCACCGAATTATAAGCGTTCGATGACCATAGACGATTTTCGCGAGACCAGAAGTGATCGTAGTCGGGGCGAAAGTCCAATGAAACTCGAGGATTCCGAGGAAGATTCGGACGAAATATTTACATTCCAAAGAGAAATGATCGGTTGGTGTGGAAGAGGAGGAAGATCGTTTCGAGGGAAATCTAATACGACGAGAGGAAAATATTCGGGAGGTAGACGTGGACGTGGCTGTTTTCAGAAGTTTTAATTTCTTATAAATTATATATGTAGTAAAGTAGATATATTGGAAATAATTATATTTGCGAAATTACAGAAAATACACACACAGTTCGGCGTACGGTATAAGTTTATGGTATTATCAAATCAGTATGTACATTATTTACAAAAAGTACCAAGTCATCGCATATATACGATTAACTATACCGTTCGGCCGACAAATCAAGTGTAAACATTTTTTTCTACGCGCAAAAAATAAAAATTGAACCCGTCAACGAAGTGCGTGCATAAGTTTTTAAAAGTGCAAGCGTAAAGGGGAAATAATTAATTTCCTCTGCACAAATATACTGTAATACGGTGCCTACGAAAAGCATCGAATCGCAATCTGTTTTTTGCCATACTCTTGTGATTTTTTATATTATATATATGTAATCATAATGATTTATACATATTAATATGTAATATGTATATATGTTTTTACTAAAGACAAAAAAATCTTCAAATTGTTAATGCCAGTGAAACAAACGAGCAATGTTATTTTAATCCTTTTTTGCGTATATTTATCGCAAAAAATTGGTTGTATCGACGTCTTTCATAGTTATCCGTATATCGTGCAAGGGATAAGAAAAGCTTTTCAACCAATGAAAAGATTTTTTTTTTTCAAATATACACATAAACCCATAATCTATGCATTTCATCTGCCATTACGATCCCCGATAGAAATTATATTGTCTCATTTACCATTATGCTATTTAAATGCATATTATTGATTTTTTAACGGCAATATATCCATTATAGAATTTGAAAAATCTCATTCTCTTCTTTGGAGAACCCGATAATCAACATACGTACAGCATATATTTCAAAACGAACGATTCGAATTGAATCGACATTTCAACGAATAATATCGTAGCACGTTTTCGGACAAATCAGAGTGATTTCGAATGGAACATTTGAATTAGCTTTACCGAAAAAGAGCCAATAGGAAAGGTTGGAGAAAAAAGTCAAATAAGGTTGCGATTGGTCGAGGTCAAGGATTGGGTGAAAATAGTAGAACAACGATAACTAAAGGGAAACGTTGGTTGGTGGATTCGGACACAGGCTAGTGCGATAGTGCAAGGAGAAGGAGAGAGCGAGGAACGCTAGCGCCAGCGGTCCGCGCGACGGAAATTGGAGGAAACATTCGGCATGGATCCAGCTCCATGTTCGGCCGTGAAAGCGATGCGGTGTCCCCGCGGTTAGGGCGTAAGATTCTCGTTGCTTTGGCGAGAACGTGGTGCGTTTTGTACGCGTCGGCCGGTGAATCGGTCGACGGAAAAGGGCGCGCTATCGGACGTAAGTCTTATCGGGAGTTCGGTACACAGTGTTGGTGGGTGTGCGCGCGTCGAGGTAGAGCGGCGTGGCGGAGCGACTTGAGAGACTCGTGGAGAGGAATACGACAAGAGGAAGTAGAAGTGGAAGAAGACGAAGAAGAAGGAGGAGAAGGAGGAAGAGGAGGTAGTGGTGTTGTTGGTCAATTTAGAAAAGAAGGAGAAAGAGTATTACGTGGTGGTGCCTCGTTAAGAGGAAGGAGAAAAGGAAGGTTTGTCCTGGTAGACGTCCGCTCGTCAAGCTCGTCACGGCGGTGTACGGTGTCGCGAGGTTCATCGTCGGCCGAAGGGCTCGTCGTCGAAGCGTGTCGTCGTCGTCGTCGTCGTCGTCGTTGTCGTCGTCGACGGTGACGCCGGCCGCGGCGGCGCGTGGTGCGAGGACGAGGTGAATGCACGGCGGCCGCGGTGTGTGTGTCAGTGGTGTAAGCTCGTGTCTTCTGCGCTCGTGGAAACCCGCCAAAAGCCGCGGCCGCGAACAAGCACCACTAGGATTAGCAGCAGTGGCGTGTACGACAGCTGGACCGAGATCTTTTTCCTCGTCGTCCTCGTTATCGTTATCGTTATCATCGTGATCGTTTTTGTTGGTGCCGTCGTTATTAGTGAACGCGAACGTGCTCTGTCAAAGAAGAACGGAAAGAAGGATAAAGGATTGCAAAGGGATAAATTTGGTAGGAAAGAAGTATTCTTCTTATCATCGACACGTTGCGTCTTATTTCTCGTTTGGACATTATATCATTTTGAGAACGCGTATCGTCGCAACGTTTCTGGACCAATACCCCACTGCTATTACTCCGAAAAGCAGTAGCAGTAGCAGCAGCATCGGCGGCGTCAGCGCACGACGGTGGCGGCTGCGTTCTGTTATTATTTTGCCGCGGTGCTTTTGACCCTTCGAACCGGGCGAGTTCATTGCGGCAGTGTCGCGGGGGTGTTTGCCCGACGTCTAGCGCACCACTTGGCGGCGGCGGCGGTGGCGGTGGCGGTGGCGGCGGCGGTGACGGCGACGACGACACGACAACGGTAGTAGTGGCGGTAGTGGTGGCGGCGGTGGTGGTGGAGGTGGTCGTCGTCGTGGTGGTGGCGGCGACGACGACGACAGCAGTGGCGCCAGAAGAGAAGGACGTCGCGCGAGCGCGTCCGCTCGCACTACTCGCGCTCCTTTTGCTTCTTTCACCTCCTCGTGGCCGATAACCTATCGGGTAATCGCGCGAGAGAGCGCCGCCTCGAGAGTAGAAAAGGAGCCGTCTCTTTATCTTCTCTTTTTTCTTCTCTCTCTCTCTCTCTCTCTCTCTCTGTCTGTTTCTTTCCGCTCCTTCCTCGAGACGACGCGAACATCGCGGCGAGAAAGGTGTGCTGCGGAGTACCACGTGATAAGGTGCAACACCTCTTCGCCTTCTCTTTGTTTTCATTCTTGCTCTCTTTGCCGTTGTCGTCGTCGTCGTTGTCATCATTGCATCGTCGTCGTCGTCGTCGTCGTCTTCCTCTTCCTCCTCGTTGTTTGTCGTGTCGTCATTTTACACAACGGTAATAAGAGCGTCTCAACATTATCAACAACGACACATCGAAATCGTTCATATCGTACATTTTTGGAACGCGTTTAACGAACGGAAACAAAGAGAGAACCACTGTCAATGGTGTATCGTCTGCACTCTTGTAAGAGTGCAACGACGAGACTACACAAGACAGCAACAACAACAACAAAAACAACGTCACAGCAGAAGCAGTAAGCAAGTAGAGTAATTGTAACAAAAGCGAGGGAAGGAGGACAGAAAAGTTGTCGCGCTCTCGGGAGTGTCCCGCCGCGTGCTTGGTGATATCGGTGAAGAAAGGGAGAGAGGTAGAGGGTGGTAGGAGGGTGGAATATTGAAGGGGGACAAGGAAGAAGGAAAGGGCGAGAGTAAGCATCCTCGCTAAACTCTCTCTCTCTCTCTCTCTCTCTCGCGCGAGCGTTAGATAAACGACAGGCAGGCAGGCAGGCAGGCAAGCGAGCAGTCAGGCAGGAAGAACAGAATTAAAGGCGCGCTTTCCGTTGTCGTCGACGTTGTCAACGGCGTCAACGTCGCTGACGTCAGGTCTCGCGAGTTCCACGTGCGCGCGTGTTACTCGTGTTTGCTAGTGTTGTCGTCGTCGTCGTCGTCGTCGCGTCGTATCGTATCACGTTGTGTTCCAAATTGTCCGATCTGTCAGCGATAACGGTTCATCATCGTGTAGCTCGTGGAAAGAGAAAACGGAAGTCTGACATTTTAACGCGACGACGAAGATACAGGTGTCCACGTGTTACGTTGAACGTTGGACAAGAATAGTACTTGCCTGAGAACGATATTGCAGGAACAATTTCTGCGACGGTTATTCGATTTCATGGCTACGACCTGATTATTCCTTCGTCGAGGCTCGATCGGATTAAAAGAAAGGCAAGTAAGCAAATACAGGCAGGCAAGCGAGCGAGCGAACGAACGAACGAATAAGCAGGCGGGTAGGCGGGTGTAGGCAGAAAGAGAGCCGCGAAACAAGAGGGGTAGGAGGAGGGAACACGGTGTGCGCAACGGTGTGTCGTGTGTCAGAGGAAAAGAGAGAGAGAGCGAAGAAGAAATCGCGACTTTCGGTGCGGGTTGCGTGCCTTGATCAAGCGTGCGACAAAGAAAGAGGATAAAGAGGCGGAGGTGGTGGTGGAGGAGGAGGAGGAGAAGGAAAAGGAAGAAGAAGCGGTGAGCTAGCAAGCGGGGTATAGGAGAGGAAAGCACCGTCCGAAGGCCGAGCGTATGTGACAGTTCGCCTTCCGTGGTCCGACTCCTTCGCGTTTCGCGGCGGCGGTAGTTCGCCTCTTCTTCGCCTTGTGTTTTTCCACTTCCGCGTGTCCCTGTGTGTCTCTGTGTGTATGTGTGCGCCAATCCACCCCCACCGTTTTATATTTTGTTTTCTTTTTTCTTCTCTTCTTACGTCTCTTGTGCCAGCACTGCCAGCAAGCTAGTGTGCCGTGTTGTCGTCGGTGAAGTGCTTTGCAAAGAAAGAGAAAAAGAGATATATATATATATATATATATATATATATATACACATTATATATATTATGTATACGTATATATAAATATAGATATATATACATATACATATATACGTATATCTAAACGTGCTGCATTATTATTATATTTCGGTGAGACAGGCGTGCGTGGCCTCGAGCCTCGTCGTGGTTAGTGGAAGAAGAGGAAGACGACGAAAGGGAAGGAGGGAGAGGGGGAGGAGGAGGAGGAGGAGGAAAGAGGAGAGGAAAGAACGAAGGAGAACTGGCGGAGGTGGTGGTGGTGGTGGTGGTGGTGGAGAAAGTGGTGGAGGAGAAGAAGAAGAAGAAAAAGAAGAAGCAAGGTGCTGGTGGACGACGCCTCTCGAGTCTTCTTCTTCGAGCACCACCGAGGTATCTTCCTTTCTTCTTCTTCTTCTTCTTCTCTTTTCCTTTTTCCCTTTTTCCTATCATTTTTTTTCTCTCTTTCTCTCTCTATCTCGCTTCCTACTTCCTGCATACACGCAGGAACGAAGCATTTGTAGCTCGTATCGTATTCGTATTCGAAGTTTTAAAGTCGAAGTCGAAGTCGAAGTCGACCGCGTGTTCTGTACGGTGTAATATATACGTAAAGAAAGGAACGCGCGCGCTCTCGTGCGGCACTAGCCGTTGCCGTTGTCGTCGTGTCGTCTCCGTCGCCGTAGCCGTAGCCGTCGTCGAGTTGAGGTTAGGTCTCCCAACGGACGAATCGCTATCGTGCTGCGTATTTCGAGACGTACGTATCGAAGTGGACGATCGAACGAAGAGCGGAGAAGCGCGTGCGACTCCGCTCCTATGCGCGATCCTTTCCTACGGTAAACTTCCGTTTGTTCGTATAATCTCTCTCTCTCTTTCTTTCTTTTTCTCTCCATCCCTCTTTCTCTCTCTATCTCTCTTTCTCTTTCTATCTATCTATCTCGCGCGTGTTTAACGTTTTCTACGTCTTTCTCTGTTTCCCCGACAAAGTGTAAAGTTTTGTCTTACTCTCTCTCTCTCTCGTATCTTCCTTTTACTTCGATTCAAAGGGCTCTACAAAGTGTCGTGTCGTGTCGTGTCGTATCATGTCGTGTCATAGCACACACACACCGCATGAAATCTCGAACGGCACGTTCGCGAGTTTTGGGTGAAAGTTCGATAGTGTGCGCCGTTATCGTCGCTGCTGCTGCTGTGTCTGCTATTACTGCTGCTGCTTTGCTGTGCTGCTGCTACCTTCAGAGGTTAAGTCACTGTCCGCTAGAACTTAACCTCAAAAATTATCGATGGGACGTTGTGGTACTTTAGTATTTTACGCGTCGTCGTCGTCGTCGTCGTCGTCATCGTCATCGTCATCATCGTTGCCGTCGTGTCGACGTTGTTCTTCTTGTCATTATTGTGCGACATGCATTTATAATTTCTCTTCCTTCCTTTTTTTTTTTTATGTACATATATCTATGTACTTTTATTTTTTTTTGTATTTTTTAGCTTAACAAGGAACATCATAAACATTTTCTCGTGTGATTTTACGCTCTTTCGTATTGTCGCGCAATCTTACGCGCGCGCGCGCAATCGTGCTCTCTCTCTCTAACTCTCTCGCACGATAAATTTGCACGTAGTAAGTAAGTATGTACATATATGTATACACACGTATAACGCGTCGAAGCTTCCTGTCTCCATTGATAGATTTCTTCTTATCGATGCATTACGCGTCTCGATCTAAACGAATAACTCGATCTTTCTTACTTTTTATTTCTCTCTCCCCCTCTCTCTCTATTTTTCTTTCTTTTTTGGTTTGTTTCTTTTTTTCGCAGCAACTTTTCCTTGTCATCCGTCGTTAGATCGTTCATTCATTATTTCGTTCGTTTGTATCGTTCGTAGAGTATTCATATCGAACTTTATTATTCGTTCATCGATCTCTCCATAGCAATAATTTTCGTCGTAACGATAATGAGAATATTCCCCGACGTGGATGAGTCATGCACGTGGCGCCATTAGAGAAAAGAAAAATGGAGTACGACGTTTATACCGCGTGTTACGACGTTGCGATTGAGAGGATTAAAACTCGTTAACGTGTTTTACGAAAAACGTATTTTTGAAATTTCCTTCTAATCGATTCTCGGAATTATCGGAAATATGTAGGATGAGTCAGCGAACATTGTCATCTTTGATGACATTGTATTTATCGATATCAGGAAATAATGTTTCGTATAATGTAAAAGGAGAAGAAGTAGCCAACAAGTGAATGCATATATATGTATAACTGCAACTTCACGTTCATTCTAAAGTCCACAAATTAAAAATGATATTTCGTTCTTGATAACGATAATAATAATAATAATGATAATAATAATAATAATGATGATTAGATTGACTCATTCTCTGTATTTCTTTGATTTTCTCTCCTTCTCTATTTTTTTTTCTTAACGTAGCAACTAAAAAGAAACAAAAAAATGAAACGAATTTGAATTCGTTGAAACAAAGAATGTATTCGAGTTCGTGCAATGCTTAATCCGCGAATTCCTTTCCCGGTTATTCGACACCTCAATGCAAGGAAAAGAAGCCGCTTTCCTAAGCGGCCAGGCTGCTTTCGTAAGCGAGAATGGCTGGAACGTAATCGGATTAACTTCACTTCTTACTTTGAATTTACCGCCTATCGGGAGTAGTAGCGGTCACGTGATCGGGGATCGCGCGAACTTTCAAATGATCCCAATCCGAGGAATACATTTCTCACGTATTCTCATAGAATAAGTCAATCAAAACTTTGATTTACGTTATCCAGTGGATTACCTCGATATAAAATTAAACTCTTTAACAAGTTTAAATCCGAGAATAGTAGAAAAAAAAGTGTGATTAATAATTGAATCATTATTTCTTAAGTTGCACATTTTTTCTCATTCGTTTTAACCAAAGACGAACAAATTTTATTAGTGTATCGGGGTTCTTCTTAAAATCAATCATATTCTAATATATATTCTAACGCGATTATTTTGAATCATTTTAAAAGAAACCTCGTAGATCGGCATTTCTCGTAATTTCGGCTCGCATTTGACCCGCAAAGCGGTGCCGAGGTGGATCGATTAAGAGAGAACGACGATAGGTCAGTTACGTACGAGATTTACATGCCCCAGCTTCCGCGTGATCCATCCGTCGTCCTCCCTGTCTCCCTCTTTCTCCTTTTACCTCTTCCCTTCCCCTCTAACCTTCTCTCACTCTCTTTCTCTTTCCTTTCCCTTCCGTTTTCCCTCTGTGCTTTATCGGAGAGATTCGACCGCGAACTACGCGCCTTTTTTTTTTCTTTTTTTTTTTTTTCAACGAACAATGTTCAAGGTCACGATTAAATATAGAACCCAAGCTCTCTCTCTCTCTCTCTCTCTCTTCCTCTATTGTCGTTCCAAGTAATAAAAAAGAAATTAAGAAAAATTCATTTACGTAAACACCAAGTACGTATAAGTTCGTTCTTATCTACGTTTCTGTCCGACGTGCATATACATATACATATGTATATTTGTTAATGAGCGATAGGCAAGTCTGTGAACATCTTTAGAGAGTTCGTTTTACTTTTTGCTTGTACTTACTTATATTATCGACACGAGGAATGTAGCCGTACGCGGAAACACGGCGCTTCTAATAATAGACAACACGTTTCACGACGTCACTTATTGGTCGGCTTTACTTAGTAGGCTCTCTTGAAGGAGAGAGAAAGAGAAAAAACGAAAGACAGACAGATAGACAGAAAGATAGAAACACGCGTCGCGTCTACGTTTAGCGTGCTAACGGTTAGGCCACTTATTGCAAACTCGTGTTGTTTCAATTTAAAAGGAAAAAAACATTGACTTAGATTATTTTTACAATATTTTTGATCAAAGATTAGATGGTGGGAAAGAGATAAAAAGAGAGAAAGAGAGAGAGAGAGAGAGAGCGCGAGAAAGGATGAATACAAAATTTATGCACTGTTTTTTTTTTCCTCTTTTTCTTTTTTTCTTCTTCTCTTTTTTTTAAGCTTTTTCCTAACTCGAGTTTTTCCAGTCACGTGGTATTGTTTACCAACGTCGATCAATCGTACTGAGACCACCACACTGTCGCCACTATCTCTCTCTCTCTCTCTCTTTCTTTCTCTTTTCCTTCTCACTTTTTCTCTCTCTCTCTCTCTCTCTCTCTCTCTCTCTCTCTCTCTCTCTCTCTCTAGATTAATCCTCAAACGAAGAGGAATTGCAATTTGTTTGTAATTTATTTTAATTCTTTACCGATCGCGTAAAGTTAATCGTCCTGACGTTTTCGAACGATGAGAAGTAACGTAAACGTATAATTAACGTTATACGAAAGCGTATACGAGTGGTGGTGGGATGGGGTGGTGGGGTAGGGGGTGACAAGACTCTTTGTCTTTCTCATTCTCGTTGTTTAATCCTATTGTTAAGAAAAGTCACGATGCGGTGCGTCGCCAGACTGAAGGCCAATAATCATTAGTCAATGTTTTCAATATCGTTGCTTTTCGTGTTGCGTTCCTTTCGAAAGTGTTCTGCCGAGAAATTGAAAAGGAAAAACGGATGTAAATTTAAAAAAGGGAAAAGAAAAAATATAGTGCAGATAGACAAATAGATAAATAAATAAATAAATGAATAAATAGAGATAAAATCGGAGAGAATTTTCTCGATCGAGATCGTTGTCAATAGTAGCAATAACACCAATGCCAACAGATTATTACGATAGGCGGATGGTAGGGAGGGAGACTCATAGAAAAACGGGGTTCAACTAGAAAAAGAGTTGGAAAGAGATAAAAAAAAAAAAAAACAAAGTTTACGTGCATACGACGCTGATGCGGGGAATGGGGGCGAGGGGTATCATCATCATCCTTTGTCGGTAGTAACGCGTCGCGAAAACAAAGCGGAAACGGCACGCGTATCGCATGAACTGCGTGTGCTGTCTATATCGTTTTATTAAAAGAGAGAAAGAGAAAGAAAGAGAGAGAGAGAAAACCCGTAGATTTAATCTCACGGATTTCATCCCATTACTCGACCCTTTATTTCTATCATTAACATCGTTATCACATGTGACGATCAAAAGGTATCCCTTTTCTATCTCTCTCTCTCTCTCTCTCCCGTTTTTTTCTTTTACATTGATAATTTCTTCCTATCATCCTTCTTATTCGCGATAAAGTGAATAGTATATGTGTGAATATAGAAATAAAAATATATATTTAAAAGGATTCAAAAATAAATTTAAAAGGATTCAAAAATAAATTTAAAAGGATTCAGAAAAGAGATGACAAACGCAACGTGAATCGTGTCATCATTCTATTTCGTCTCTTTAATTTTTAAAACTACGGGTAAACAAAAGAAAAGAAGAAGAAGAAGCAAAAAGTCATGTTGTTGTTTTTATTACCAACATATGTGCTTCTTTTATTAGAGAACAAACGAATCTCCGAAAAGTGAGATCTTACCTATTTACTATAACATTTGTTATGTTCCCTCCTGGTGGTGTGCTGGGATCTTTCTTTTCTCTTTTCTAACATCAAGGAAGAAAAGAACCGCTGAAGGCCATCTGTTTAGAACGTGTCAATTCCTTATTTTCTCTTAATCCTAATCCTCCTTTCATATAACACAACAAGAAATCCTTTTCATATTCGTTAAAACTCGAAACTTGCCTGCCGAACAAACTTTTACTTTTCCTTAATTTTTTTTTTCTTATTTTTTTTTAAATTCCCTTCCCTTATGCTTTTATGTTGTATTGTTTCCCCCTTTATATACACGTTCTTTCTTCTCCTCCACGTGCGTATATTTTCTCACCTCGTTTTTCAACGGCCAAAAATTTTCTCTTATCGAAGATAAAATCAGATATTTCGTAAAAAGCACTCGGAATCATCCAACGCGGAAAAGTCAAAATCTAACTGAAGGATCTTTCCCTTTACCGATATTATAAAAGCCCTCCTCCTCCTCCTTCTCCTCCTCCTACTCCCTTGTCCAATCCTTGTCGCGTTCTTTTGCCCAAACGATAACTCTTTAGTATTTTTTTTTGTTTTCCTTTTATTTTTACGCGACAAAGGACTACCTTTCGTCGTGCAAATTTTGTGGACACCTCTTTTAATGATTTACTCTTTAATATTTTGTTTAGAACCCATGGAAATTAATGTAGAATGAGTGTGTGTGTGAGAGAGAGAGTGAGAGAGAATAATTATAATAGACAACTATACTAATCGATGAAATTAACGTCGATCAACGGTGTAACGCGTTGCGTATAAGTTTAATCACTTTTTGGAACGCAACGTGATTACATGAATACCATTAAAAAGAAAACAAAAAAAAATATATATATATGAAAGAGAGATTAAAAAAAAAATATATATACCGTTTCATTAATATCGCAATATGAACCATGTAATTTGTATTTTTTTTAGAAACGAGTTAATTATTTTTCTCCCAAAAGGATATTATTATTATTATTACTAGTTATTAATCAAAATATAGAGGTAATATTTTGGTCATGTTACATGGTTGATGCAGCTTGATCGAATAAAAAAAAAAAAGAGAAAAAAAAAAACATTGAATAAATGAATGAAAAGTGCGTAAAAGAGTATGTACTGTGAACGCTCATACGACGAGATAATAGGTGTCTTGCTGAGATCGACCTTTTTAAATCGATATAGAACTTTTACTCGCCATTTCTGGTTCATATATGTTTAAATATAGATCGAAGTTCGCGAGCAAGGAAAGAGAAAGAAGATGGAGGTCTTAGAACGAAAGGTTCGCTTGTTAATCCCCCCCCCCCTCTCTCCTCCTCGTCCCACCACCCTTTTATCTCTCTTTTTAACTCTTTCTTTCTTTCTTTTTTTCTCATTTGAAATTGTTATAGATGTGGAAGTGTAACAACAACGGCACACATGTTTAGAAAGTATAACAAATTTTGTTATTTAAAAATGCATACACACATTGAGAGAGAGTATCTTTTAAAATAATACAGTAGTGTTACGCTTAATAAATTTTTCATTTTATATAGGTATACATATATTCTATTATTTATATTTCGAATATTATTATGTGCGTTATAAATACATATATAGGTATATATAAACTTCGAAAAGTAATATAAACAATAATTAATAGATGAATTTTAACTGACTTTCATAGGGGACAACGAGAAACAGTCTAACGGGGGATTTCGTAGAGGACGGTTCATCGAGCTTATACTACGTGCTTTTAGATTAGAATATACATTTATTTCGATTAATTATCAATTAATTAAGGTAAATCGAACACACAGTATTGTATTATATTAATATTTTATATCGTTTAAATTCAAATACATTTGTTTTCAAGTTCTTAACCAATGATTACTGTGAATTGAAAAATTTCATCCAATAAAATGTCAGATCTATAAATTGTTTATACGAAATTTAAATCATTTTTAAACAAACGTATTCTGTATTATTTTTAATTTAATGAGTATTAAACTGATTGTAATACTAAATTTAAAGGTACATTATTTTTGCATTCGTTTAATTCAATTGTTATAAATAAAACTTTCACGCGTGTTAAATTCGTGTGAAATATCTAATTTAAGATAATATTTTTAATGTATTTATTTTTCAATTTTGTTTAATCTTAAAGATATTATATCGATAATCTTTGTTCAATGAAAACTATTAGCAAGCGTAAAGGTGTAAATAATTTTAAGAGAAACTCTCATTCGTACATAATACATTATTCCACATTTGATTGTAGGATTTTCATTTTATTCTCGTATATATCCTTTAATCAACGTAAACGTATAAATCCTCGCGTAGGTAAGATACATGATAGTATTCTCACGATCGTTTAACACAATCGACAAGTAAATAACTAAATGATTATTAATCTCCAACTATATTTCTTTTACTTTTTCTTCATTTTCTTCTTCTTCTTCTTCTTCTTCATTTTCTCCTTCTCAGGGAAGAAACCTTCTTACGTTTCCGCACGAGTTTTCCTATTGCGAGTCAACTTGAAGCTCGTAGAGCGTTTCTTTTCAGAGTGGAACGAACTTTCGCTTAATATGGATAATGCTTCTTGAAAGAGCGCTTTTCAAAACCTCTATTCAAATCTCTCTCTTCTTTCTCTTATCTCTCTCACTCTCTCTCATACACACACGCACACATATACATATACATATACTCATTCTCTTTCTCTCTCTCTCTCACACTGTTTCTAAATGCAGCATGGTTTTGACCATTCAACGAATTCTCTACGTCCATTATAATTACCGAATATAAAAAATAACGATTCACGTGGTATTCATTGGTAAAGTTCGAATCAATCGGCGTTGACTTTCAATCTGGCGAATATCAAAGCGCCATCGGCGTACTAGGAGGTGGTGGTACCCCAGGGGTGGTTAGTGTACTACCTCTACTACCATTTCCCGATAACTACGATTACCGCTACCAACGAGTAACTATTTCATTCGGATCGTCCTTGCCCTTTTACACGAGGATCGAAAAAAGAAGAAAACAAAGAATTAAATTAGAAATAATTCTCGACGAAGATGGGTGGTGGAGGAGGATTTTTTTTAATTTTTATATAAGCCGCATTTGTTTTTATATTATTTCAATAAATTATATGTGTGTATTGTGTATTTATTATTATTATTATTATCTCATTTGCATTGTAAGGAAGAATTAAAAAATGATTACTTTTATCTCTCATACATCAAATTGTTTTTTTTTATTATTATATTTAAATAGACAAAATTTATACGAGTCGATAAAATTATAATATATTTATGTATTTTTGTACATATTTCAGTACTTTTTTTTTTAATATATAAATGGTCAATGATATGTAATGTAAAATGGAAACAAAAATGTATTTATTATTATGTAAGATTTTCTTGTGATAATAATCAAGAAAATTAAATGTATTTATATGCTAATGATGCAAATGGTTTAATAAGTGACTTATTAAAGTATCTAACTGCTTAAAAACAATAATCTGAGTGATTTATAAATAATCGAAATATGAAATATATTGATTAATCATACACTGTAAACTTTTTTAATATTTTTGAGTATATATGAATCATTCACAAGCTTAGATCGATTAATTCCACTTTTTGATTTATTTCAAATTTTATTATTAATTAACCTCTCTCTCATTAATACTTAACTTTTTATATATTCCAAATTAATTTCATTAATAATTATACTTAACACTATTAAAATGAAAACAATTTTTATGATCGTTCAATAATAAATGATACGACAATACATATCACTTTATTAATTTTCTCTACTTTTTATATCGTGGAATTAAATCGATTTGGCAAATTGGTTGCTCATATACACTTTCTGCCAAAAGATTAGAATTATTTTATATATTCCCCGAAAAAGAAAGGATATATTATATAAGAAAAAAATGAACACGTGGCCTTGAGTAATCGAGATAAATTTTGGTGTCAAAAAATCTTACTAGTAAAATATATTTTACATTTTATTATAATATTATGAATATTTTTCTTCAAATAATCCTGTCATCGAGAAAAAGAAAACTGCCCGTTATTTTTAATGACATTCTAACATTATCCGGACATGCTGGAAATTATATATTTTTTTTTCTTTTTAGAGTACTTTTTTAATTGAATATTTTTGAAGTTGCTATAAAGATGTCGTAATAATAAAATATAATTCCGATCGCAATGTATTAAAAATTTGGTTGACATAAGAAACATGCAATCTCTTAAAACATAACTGAACATGTGTTAATGTTTAATGTAATAACAATAAATCAATTGAAAATTGATCGGTATATATTACTACATCGGTTATAACGATTCTAAACTTTTGGTCGGTAGGGTTGATGAACAAAATCTATATTTATTTTATTTCTATATTGTATCTCGCGTTTCTATGATGTAATTAACATTATTTTCTTCTGATTACAGATATCAACTTTGTCGTCGGTACAGCATGAAGGCAGATAGTGACGTCAAGTGAAGGAAAGGGGGGCAAGAAGAAGAAGAAGAAGAAGAAATAAGAGTAATTAATACTACACAACAGCGCTTCGTGAAAAATAACGCATGCACCGGCGAATGAAAACTGGGAGAAAAGGCTGAACCTCTGGGGTGTAAATCAGAGAAGTAATAATAATAATTAAAAAAAAAAAAATAAAAAAAAAAAACAGATACAAATAAAGAAGAAGTAAAAACGCAACGGATTACCCTAAAAAAAAAAAAGAAAAAAAAAGTTAGTAGAATTAGTCGAAGAATATAAAGCGAAAGCAAGAAGGAAAGAGAGAAAGAGAGACACGAGATACATACTAACAAGCAAAGCAAGCAAGCACGCATAACACAACCAACACACATCTCTACACACGTATACAAGGAATAAATAAATAAATAAATAAATAAATAACAAATAATTAACACACAATTTTCGTGATAACGCGTGAAAAAGTGAGAGTGAGACAAGTGTGAACGAGAAAAGAAGAAAAAGAAATAGAGAAGGATAGATATAGATAATTGTGTATTTGTGTGGTACAAAAGTATAAGAGAGAAAGAGATAGTAGGAGGTAGCGTGTGTGAGAGTAAAAAAGAAAAAAAAAACAAACAAACAACCAACCAACCAACAACAAAAACTAGTGCGTGAAAGAAGGGTAGAAAGGGTTAAACAAGCGGAAAAGTTAAACAGACGAATACATTAAAAATACAGAAAACAAGTGAAGAATAAGAATAAGAATAAGAGAATAAGCCGAAGCCGAAAGAAAAGAAGTCGTGGGCGTGCGAGAGCGTGTAAATAAGAGCTATTTTTTCGTATGATAAAGAAAGAGGAAGAGAGGGTGGTGGTGATAGGGTTAGCAGTTAAAATAAACACGTGGAAAGAAAGAAGAAGAAGAAGAAGAAGCCAAAGAGGAATAGAATACGTTCGATGATCCTTCAACGAATTATCTGAGGAAGAGGAAGAGGAGGTGGAGGAACAAAAAAGGAAAAGAAGGAAGAAGAAAAAGAGGAGGAGGAGGAGGAGGAAGAGGAAAAGGAAAAGAAGAAGAAAAAGAAGTAAAAATAAGACGAAAAAGGGACAAATAATACGACGAGTCTTTTTCGAATATAATACAAATATCCTTTTCCTTTCGATGCACTTCTATTATTCGTTTTTATTTCTCTTACCGAGGATTCATTTTTTCTCATAGAGAGAAAAGGAAAGAAAAAATAAGATAGAAACTGATAAGGAAATATCAGAGTTGTTGATAGGGGAAGAATTTACTTTGACGAATTTTTTCTTTTTGCTGGTACCATAGAAGAGAAAAGAAAAAAAAGAAAAAGAAGAGGAGAAAGAGGAGGAGGAGGAAGTGGAATAGTAGTAGTTGTAGTAGTAGTAGTAGTAATAATAATAATAAGTTGACGTACGTACACGGTGGTGGGTAACAGTGCTCTGGTGGTGACTGTTGTGGGTGGTGATTGTGTCTGGTGAGATAAAGATAGAGTAAAGGGGTAAAAAAAAGGAGGAGGAAGAGGAGGAGGAGGAGGAGGAGGTGGTGGTGGGCGGGGGGAGGAGGGGGAAGGAGGACAGTCGAGCGGTATCGAGAGGGCAGCCGTGCCCCATGTTGTGAGCGTTTGAGGACTGCCGGGGGCAGAAGTGAAAGGGTGGGAAGGGTGGTGCCGCGGGCATGGAGTATGGAGGCGGTGGCGGGGGCGGTGTGGGACGTGGGGGTGTCCAACCACCCTCCGCAGGTGCGAGGAGCATCGCAGGCACCGACACTATCGACGCTCTCGACGCGTGGCACAAAAACGAACAAAGGATCCTCATGGAGTCCAGGCACAAGCAACAATGTGAGTAAATCTATTGTGCATATATATATATATATATATATCTAACCATCTACTTATTTAGATACAACGTCGATCATTATCTTATTTCTTATCTATATCCGTAGATCTATATGGGATTCGGTTAATAGCTAGTTTCTTCTTTCATAAATTATACCCAAACTCATAATTATACTTAAGGTGTACAAATTTAGTAACCATTATCAACTAATTGCTCGACTCATCTTGTTATATTATCGTGTAGTTTTCATTTTTTTTTATTTTTTTTTCTTATTTTTTTCTTATTACTCGTAAAAAGGGACCGCCCAAAGACCCAATCGAAAGTTCAGAGAGAAAGATAATATATAATATACTATACATATATATATATATATATATGTGTGTGTGTGTATATAAAACTATGCGGTGCATCTGCGGTATTGCAGGTGCATCGTTTCGCGGTAGTTTCTCTCTATCTTTTCTTTTACTCATTCTCTTTCTCTCTCGTTTTCTCTGTTCCACGCGAACGTAGGAGTCCGTTTATTAGCAGGTGTATGATATTGGATCGGACTAGAATCGTTTCTCGGTATCAAGCGAAAAAGATCGACGATCTACATTCTGCATCTTTCCTCTCTTTCTCTATTTTGTATCAACTCTTCCTCTTCCTTTTCTTTCTCTTCTTTTTTTTTTTTTTTTTTTCTAAAGTTTGAAATTAACCGAGCAATATTTGTGTATTATTATTCTGTCTCGAATCAGGCAAATAAATTGGCAACGTTAAAAACACGTTTTGAAAGACAAAAAAAGATCGGCGAAAATTCGTATCAGTTATTTTGTTATTCAAAAAGAACAGAATAAAAAACCTAATATCAAATTCGTAATGAACAATCTAAGAAACTAATTTACAAAAAAAGAAAAAAAGATCAAAATGAAATAATCTTGAAATTTTGGCAACGCTTTCGAGATTCGGGACCGACCACTGTATGTTGCCGAAGGGGTCGATACGTTACCGCTGCGTACCTTTAATGCGAAGAGAAAAAGCAACTGCTGCATTCGCGGTCCAATGACTCGGGAAATTGTTAATTATCGCGATAGTAAGGAAAGAGAGAGAGAGAGAGAGTGAGTGATGGGGGTTGGGTGGGGTAGACTTCTCTCTTTTGCACTCCAACTCTCGGAGTTCACGAAAGTTAAAAGGGGTGTAATATTTAAATCCGTTCGTTGTTACCAGCAAAGTTGTTGTTTTCGGTTTGTTAAGTGATTTCAATCTGTATTCTGATAGGTTGATTAAAATTGGACACAGTGTATGTGACCGTTAGCATCGTAATAGGGGGAAAAGAAAAAAAAGAAATTAAAAAAACAAAACCAGTGAAGAGGGTTTACCAAAGGGGGGGTTGGTTGGGGGTGCTACTGTCTTTCTGTTTCTCGCGGTTAGAGCAGAAAATCTTTCGGTGATCAGAGGTTGAATTGGTGTTTTGTACGTGTTACGGATGCATGTTTGAAAATAATGGTTTGGAACGATGGTAAGGTGAACTCGGTGGTGTTAAAGAATTAGCTTGTTTATTTTTTAGTAAATTATTCTAGGGGTGAAAGTGTCGATGCGGTGACGAAGGAAAAAAAAAGTAAAAAAGAAAAAAAAAGAAAGATCGAAAGTATACTTTGGACGGAGGCACTTTGATTTATTTATTCTTTTTTTTCTTTTCTTTTTCTTTTATTATTCATACGTATTATTTTCGATCATATTTTACTTCGAAAGTCCTATTATTTATTTGTCAACATTTGGGAAAGATTATAATATAACGTAGAATGATATTTAACACCGCAAAAGTTGTCGAGACACTTCGGGACACCTATTCCTACTGTGAGGGATAAATGAAATGATCGTTTTACAAAAAAAGAAACCAAAAAGAAAAAAAAACAAATATATCTTAACACATCGAACGAAGATATTTGTCGATTGGATAGCAAACAGATATATATTATATCTTTTGTTTTAATTTAAAAACGAAAAATACAACGTAGATTTTATAAGTTTGTATAAAACACTTTTGAAGATAGTATTTAGAAGAGTTGGTCGACCTTTTCTTATAATTTATTGTTAGGCTTGAATTGTCTTCTTGTAACGATCGACGAGAATAGCATGGTCACGTTCTGTTTCTCTCTTCGTATTTCTCTTTCTCTTGGTGAGAGAAAATCGACAAGTTGTGTTCGACATCAAGCAGCAGCAGTAGCAGCAGAAATCTGTTCCCTTGTCTTCTTCTTCTTCTTCTTCTTCTTTCTACCTTTCTTTCAACTCTTTCTTTCTATTTTTTGTTTGTTTGTTTGTTAGCCGAAAAAAGAACTCGAAGCGTCACTGACCTTCCTAAAGATCAAACGCATTAGAAAGCTTTCCCTTGTGTATTTGATCTCTTTCTCTTTTGGCTTGTTCATTTCAAAATAGAAATCGTCGTTGTAAGATAAATCAGAAAAACGAACAAAAAAAAGGGACAGAAAGAAGAAGAAGAAGAAGAAGAAGGAGAAATAAGTAGAAAGGGAAATACAAAGTGTGCAGCGGGAGAAGGGGGAGGCTGAGGGGGATGTTGGTTAGATGTCGATCGTTGTTATCGCAGCAGGGTTCGATAAAAAAGCAAGCATCATCGAGTATAGAATACTTAACTTATTTACTTGCATATATGTTGTGGGTGGTGATGATGGTGTGGTGTGGTGTGTCTGAGGGGGAGGGATTGCGTATGGCTGTGTGTGCCCGTGTCCGAGAATGTATTCTTTTCAACGTTGTTTAAATAATAATTTGGTATTCTATAGGATATCAAAGTATTATGTTCGATGCTTAGGAAAAACTCTGTAAAAAGTGTTATTTCCGACTTCGTCGGAAGGCGTTTTGCATTGTTAAGAATACCGAGGAATTACTAGCAATGACTGACTGATTCCTAGCTTCGACGGTAACATATATATATAGTAGTCAGCTTGTATATATAGTCAGTTAGGAATTAATCGTGCGGAATTCACAGGGCGAATTTCTCTTAGGCGCTTGGATCGAGCGATCTAAAAATACTCGATAATTGGACGATCGTCGTAAATACGAGAGAAGATCGAAGATGGCGTCTGGTGCAATCGGTAGAGAGAAAGAAATAGACAGAGAGAGAGAGAGATAGAGAGAGAAGGAAGGAAGAAGGAAGATTCTCTTCATCGAGTGAACGCATTCGACAAGCGGCGGGTGCACGTTCGTCGTTTTACCCTCTCACTCTGTTCCTCACTTTTCCTCCCTTCCCACCACCCCCTTTTACCGGCGTCGGCGTCGGCGTCGGCGTCGGCGTTGGCGTTTGCGTTGGCGTCGGTGTCGGCGTCGGTGTTGGCGTCGGCGTCGTCATCATCATCGTATCTTCGTCGGACTCGACGAAGAACGGGGGGGCCGGTTTTGGACCGATGCCTGATCGGCGACTCTCGGACAATTCGAAGATTCTGCTCGACCATTCACCCGACTGACGTGTATTTTCGACCTGGCACCTTCTTTCTGTTATCTTTCTCTTTCTCTTTCTATTTCTTTCTTTCTCTTGTCCTTTCAGTTCCTTCCTCGATTCCATAGAACCAATATCGACAGACGTTGACCTCGCGACGAGTTTCTAAGAGAGAGAGAGAGAGGGAGAGAGAGAGAGAGAAAGACAAAAAAATGATTGACTTTCCTTTTGACTAGAAGAGGGAACTCTTGAAATCCTCTTGGATGGAGTTGAGCGTACAGTTTGTAGTAGGGCTCTCGTCGCTTTGAGGGGATTATTAAACGAATGATTTTAAGAGTCAACTCAGAATTCGATTCACCTTCTAACGGGACGCTTTTGGCCCTTTTCGATTCTTGTCAAACTTTTAGCCGGATAGAGAAAAAGAAGAAGAAGAGGAAGAGGAGGAAGAAGAAGCTCTGGGTGGCAAAAGGGACAAAAAAAAAAAAGACGAAAGAAACTTTTAGGAGAAATATTAGAAATGATAGGGAACATTTTATTTACTTTTTTTTTTTTTTTTTTCGAACGATCGTGTCGTTCCGTTAATTTATGCAACTGTTAAAACGAGTACTGCGATTATCTCTCACTCTCTCTCTCTCTTTCTCTTATTTTTTATGTAATTTTTTTTTTATTTCCTGTTAATGATACATGATAATAATAATAACGGTAATGATAATGATAATGATAATGATAATAATAATAATAATAAAAAATAAGTATATCGCATTTACTTCATCGGCTTTGAAACTTTAGTCTCGCGCAGCCCGCCATTTATTGGCCCAGGAAAAATACGAACAAAATTGCCGGAGAAACAAGGATAATAATAGGGAATGATTATCGAATAAGCAATAACCGCGGCATAGTTCTTCTTACGAGAAAGAGAAAAATACACATTTTTATCGTAGTTTGAATCCTTTTCAACGATAATAAATTGATCATCTTCTTCTTCGTCGTCGTCATTGTCTTTGTCTTTGTCTTTGTTGTTTCTAAAAGAGGTCCCCTCTTCATCGTTAGATATTTCATATTATTATAATTATCAATAATATATATAGTTTCTATCGAAATAAAATAAAATAATTCGAATAAATTCGTAAAGATTTTCTTTAATCGACGAATAAATTCAATTATTTGTTCCAAAAGATTAATAGAAAAAAATGGGAGTGTAAAGTGTTTATTAATGCGCTAATCGCGCGAAATACGCGTTGGAAGGAAGGTGTTTATTGACATGCAAATAGGGCCACGATGCATCTCTCACGTGGTGGAAGCCGTACTCTCTCTCTCTTTCTATCTATGTATTTGTGTATGTGTATATATATGTATGTCGTTTCTCTCTTGGACGAAACAGGCGTTGAAACTCTCCTCTCCTCTCCTCTCTTCTCCTCTCTCTTGTTCTCCTATCTCTTTATCCGTCTTCTTCGCTATCCACGAACCCTCTCCGATTTCCGACACTGACCTCTCCAATTTTCAAATTACGTCGCTCCCGTTGCAAGCTCACTGACACGACGAGGGATCCACACACTCTCTCTCTCTCTCTTTCTCTTGGTTTTTCTCTTTATCATCATCTCTATCGTTCTTTCGTACCACTCGTCGGCTAGCTAGCTCGTGTCGCCTCTCTGCTAGGCTCCGATGCAGGATTCGTGCTTGGGATCGGCTAAATTATTCAAGATTTGACGTACCCGTTTAATCGGATAGCAGAATGTTTGGGTGAGGGAGAGGGGAGGAGGTGGGGGTGAGGGCGTGAGAGAAAGATGGGAGAGAAGCACCCGAAATACAATGGGACCTCGATTATCTCAACTAATTGGGAGACGTTGCCGGCTCCGCTGTGTGTTGCTACGAACGTTCCGGATGACGGAAGTCTTTCCCTCCCCTGTCCCCCCTCTCTCTATTTTTCTCTTTCCCAACATTTATCCATATTTCTTTTTCTTTTTTTTTTAACCCTTTCTCTTGGAAATAACACGTAGAGGTATTTATTTCCGTGTATATATATATTTGTATGTTTATAACGTTGAAATAAAAAATATGAGATCAAATTTCGATTGGGAAACAAATTAGAACTCGGTAATAATTCAAATAAAATTTGTTATATGTTTATGATTTATAAAATAGTATAATAAACGTTGTGTTTGTTCTTGATCGGCAATTGACTGACAAAATTGGTAAACACGTTAATTACTTTTCTCTTCTCGAAAGAAGTCAAAAGAGTTTGTTATCCAGTCTGGGTTTAGTCGTTGAAAGGAACAAATCGTTCGAGACGTAACCGAGAAACATTTAAAAAAGCAAAGTATAGTCAGCATGTACTTTTATGGAATAGGATTCAAATGCAATCGAGATTTCTCTCTCTCTCTCTCTTGTTTTTTCTCTCTTTTCCTTTTATCGTTACGTAACACCCTCTAATTAGGATGCATCGTTCGTGCGGCTATCGGGACAATTATTTTACTGGAGTAATTATGTCACGCGAATATAGTTCCCCAACCAGATTACGTATAAACAGTCCTAGTTTTTCGGGTACCAGTGCTTTTTTACTGTTTTCACTCGATGCTTTGCAAGGAGCAAGAGAGAGAAAAAAAAAGAAAGAGAGAGAGAGAAAGAGAGTGTTCATAGAAAGAGGTCAAGACCAAGCCAGAGTTCGTCCTTTAACGTTTATTCCGTAAGATCTCTCGAAAATCTCGATTCTGTCTTTCTTCCTTTATTTCATTCTTTTTCTTTTTCTATTTTTTTTCTTTTCCTATATCCTTTTACTTTTTCTCTTTTCCACTCTAAAAATCTGCTCCTCGATCGGAAAACGGCAGCTGCACTGTAATTCGGTTTAAGCGAAGCCTTCATTTATGTAGAACACACACACACACCTCCCTTATCCCTTCTTTTTCTTCTCCTCTTCCTCTTCCTCTTCCTCCTCCTCTTCCTTCTCCTCCTCCTTTTTCGGCAATGCATCAAAGTCTTTTTTTCCTCAACGTCATCACCTGCCGAATTCATTTCGCGGTTGTCCTCTACCGTATAGGTGCGAATTGGCCTAACGCTCACATTTTGCCCGTGTTATAAAACCGTATAATGCCGTAACGAAATTTCGTCACGGTAAGAACGACGAGAGATCTCATCCTGCTAACCCTCCCCACCATCCCCACACCCCGCCCTGCCCCGCCCCGCCCTCCTGCATTTGCGTTTCGTTATCAATTAACTAACATTACGAAGTAGAAACGATAAGAAGAAGAAGAAGAAGCAGGTGGAAGGATGCAAGCAATTTAAACCCCAAAAAGAAACCAAAATAATTAAGAAAACGTAATTAATTAGCATAGTTTCTTCGTCGCGAAACGAGGTGATTTTCGTCGTACAATCATTTTATATATAATATATCTTGTTTTTCGAGAAGTAATCTTTTTATCCATTTATTTATTTATTTATTACTCTTATATATATATATATATTATATTTATCCCTAATAAAGAAATAATAAAAATAAGGTATATAATGATAAATACGAATTGATCGTTCGGTCATCGTAAAAGGTTTGTTCGCATCAAAAAGGTAAACGAAAAAAAAGGGTGTCTTGTATATTATAATTAGAGAGAGAGAAAGAGAGAAAGAGAGAAAGAAAAAAAAATGTCGAATCTAGATGAAAATAAAGGTACAGAGACAACAGAAACGGGACTTGCAGGTTTCTTGCATAAAAAAGAAACAAGAAGAAGAAGAAGAATAAAAAGAAAAAAAAAAGGGAAAAGGACTCGAGGAAACGAAACGAGTTCGATGCCGGTCGAGAGTAGGATTTTGCAAACATTGGACCATTCGTCCACCGGCGTCGGGACCTTTTTTCTTCTCTTCCACCTTTAGATGTAGAGAAAAAGAGAGAGAGAGAAAGAGAGAGACTCTTTCAAACGAAAGATCCTCGAATCCCGCGCCGTCCATCGAGAAGAATCGTTTTTTTCCTAGGCGAAGAAGTGCCGCGGAAGTCGCTCGAAAAGAAGAGGAAAATTAGAAGCTGTGGATCCTCGAAGCGCACTCGTACGGTCTTAAGGATCTTCTTTCTTCGAGTCCTTTCACTAACACCCCTCTCCTTCTCCTCCTAACACCCACCTTCCCTCCTTTTCTCTTTCTTTCTCATTTGAAATCGCATCACCGTCTATCATCATCATCATCTCATTCTTTTTCGTTTCGTCTTCTAATCCCGATGATCCCCCCGCCCCTTCGGTCCTTCAACCAACCAACCATTCATCGATCGTTAAAAACAGAAAAAGATCGATTTCAAAAATCTTATATTCCCCCGTAAAAAAAAAAAGAGAGAACAAAAACAAAACCCTCTTTTAAACCAGACACAAGAATTGGAAAGAGAGAGAGAGAGAGAGAGAGAGAGAGAGAGAGAGAAGAGTATTATAAGATTAAACGAATCTTTGAACGAAACATAGAACAAAACCAAAACAAACGAACAAAATAATACAAATTGAAGAGAAAAAGAGAAAGAAAACTAGAGAAAGAGAGAGAGCCACCTGTACAAAGGTGGCGTACCTTCTCGGTGATCGTCGGCGCTTTCTGGTCCAGGGTGTCGAGATGCAAGCAGAAACCCTTTTCTCGAAGGGCTACTCCTCTCTTTTACCTTCATCTCGTCTTTCTCTTTCTCATTCTCATTCTCATTCCCTCTCGCTCATTCTAAAGCTTGGGTTCGCATGGAAGGCAGACCAGCCAGTCGGACGGCGGTTGCTCCACCCCCGTGCGACACGATCAATACGCGGCTCTTCTCTCTCTCTCTCTCTCTCTCTCTCACTCTCTCACTCTCTCTCTCTTTCTCTCTCAATCTTCGTCTCTGTCCTTCTCTCTCTTTCTCTCTCTCTCTCTCACCATGTACACCGTGCAGAGCAGATCGGCACTGTAGTCAGCATCAGCACCAGCACCAGCAGCAACAGCAGCAGTAGCAGAAGCGCTCGGCTGTTCGTTTCGAAGCGTTCTTTCTGTTGCTATGCCGGCTCCCCTTGCTTGCTCCTCTTCTACTTCTGTCTCCTCTCTCTCTCTCTCTTTCTGTCTCTCTCTCCCGCTCTCTCCCGCTCACTCGCTCGCTCGTTCGTTCGTTCGCTCTCCCCATCGTTCAACTTCCCCCTCTCGTCCGTTCTTCTCTCGCCTTCGCTACACCATACTATTCCCCGTAGAACCCACTCTTTCTCTTGCTCTTGCTCTCTTGGCTTCCTCCGGCGTCGTCGTCGTCGTCGTCGTCCTACAGGATACCTCCTGACGCGCGTCCCGTTGCTATCTTCCTCCTTTTCCTTCATCTTTTTCGTCTTATTTTTTCTTCTTCTTTTACTTTTTATCCTTCTCGAATATTTGTATATGTATAAGTTGTTTATATATCTATGTTTTTCTTATTTTTATTTTGGTTTTTTTTTTTCATTTATCATTTTGTAAAATAAAAAAAAATAAAAATTGAGTTCTATATCAAAAGAGTAATAGTAATAGTAGTAGTAGTAGTAGTAGTAGTGGGAAGAAGAAGGATGAATATTATTTATCTTGTAACTAAAAACTTTGTTGAATTATTATTTATTTCTTTAGCTCAAAGCAGAATGATCCAATCATTTTATAATTAATAGGTAGAGAAGGAGAGAATAAAAAAAGAGAGAAAGAGAGAGAGAGAAAGAAGTTCCATCGAGTATAATTGTACGTTGTCATATTTATCAAATTTGACAGAATATCATCGATCTAAAAAAAAAAAGAAAAAAAAATTAGAAAGGATAGATATAAGAAGAGAGTTAAATTAATTTCGTTTGAATATAAAAATTTTCGAGGACATAAAGGAGGATTAAATCGTAGTCAACGTGTGTTCTTTTAATTCGTATGTGAAAGCGGGATGCGCGTCCCGATTTTATCGTGCCGAAGGTGGGAACGATTTTCTACTTGGTTACGGGGTGGGCGAGGGAGGGAAGGGAAGGGAAGGGAAGGGAAGGTATAGGATGAAAGAAATCACGAGAGAGAATGAGAAAGAGATTTATTATGCCCTTGGAATCAAATTGCAATATACTATGGCAAAGAAAATAATTGAAATTAATAAATAATTGATAATATATAAATGAATAGAATTAGATCAGTGTTGAATGATAATGAGCATCATTGAGAACTTTAATGATTTTTCGATTAATACTTATATCGAGAATTATTTTTTTACGAAAACGATTGAAAAAGTTACGAACCGTGTGATGATGTAAGAGCCTATTTCGAAGGGAGTTAAGGACAAAGTCTTCATTGAAATAGACCTATTTCTGTATCAAATAAAGAAAAAAAGAATAGGAAAGGAAAAGGAAGGAAAGGAAGGTTTATTCGAGAATGTTGGCTAGTTCCCGTCGTATTCGCGGTAATAAAGCGTGCAATCGGAGTGGCGAGCCGAGAAAGAGACTTAGATCTTCGTTGGTGTACCCAGTTTTACAGAGTTTTCTGGGTCAAGGCGAACGCAAACGCGCGATCCGTGTTTACCACGCGTTTATCGCTCGTTTCTTCCTATATTTTTCGCGAGGCACTGTTTTTCGTAAATCCACGGATATATACACACACACATATATATATATATATATATATTTATATCTTCTATTTCGACGAAACGATTACACAAAGTCGAGTTTCGAATCGTCTCTGACGCGGATAAGGAATTATCTCTTTTTCTTCCCTTTTTTCCCCCTCTCTCTCTCTCTCTCTCTCTTTCTCTCTATCCCCGTAGACGCAGATACTCGCAGAATCTCTTATAAATCTCGGGATGCAACTGGTGCGCGCCGCCCTCGCCGAGCTTTTATCTCTCCGCGAAGTCGGAAGCGAGTTTCATTATTTAACGAAGCCGCGTGTGCGTTTATCTGTGTATGTATATACATAGGTATGCGTGTATGTATGTATGTATGAATGTATGTATATCTGTATGCATGCATGCTTGCTCTCTTGGTTGCATGCATGCACGTACGTACGTACTTATATATATACATATACATACATATATATATATATATACATACATACATATATGTATGTATGTATGTATGCACCAGGACGCATAGAGTTCGTTTGGAATAACGGTCAGGTGTTCCTAGACGGCGGCGTCTAACTGGCCGGCATAAGCCGTTGATACTTGTGCAAGAAAGTAAAGCTTTTTTTCCTGTAGTATCCGTTGCACCGTAAAATGGGACGATTAGAGACAGACCGGTGAACAGAGACAAAGCGCGAGAAGAGAAATCTCGTGCTAAAGTTTTCTCGAGCTATCGAGAGACGTTATTCCCATCATCAAAACGACGTTCATAATGAAATAATATTTCTTTCTTTCCTTTTTCTTCTTCTTCTTCTTCTTCTCCTTTTTTTCTTTTTTATCCTTTGATATAATTTATTCATTATTTTCTTATCGTGAAAAGGTGAAATACGAAGTGTCGTCGTGTGTTACCATCCCCCTTCTACTACCGATCGTGAAACCGATCATCATCGATTATGATACGAACGGATCATTCCACCTCTCTCTTTCTCTTTCTCTTTTTCTTGTTCTTTCTCTCTTAGGTCGAGGCACGTTCGATCATGGAAAGCAGTGCGCGAAACAATGCGCACCGCAATAGCCGCGCGAATACGCGAGGTCAGTGCATACAGGAACAACAACGACGTTCGTTGCGGAATTCCGTACACGTATCTTTTAAACTTATCCTCTTTCTCCTCGATTTATCGAACCAATACTCTCCTTTCTTTCCCCCCTTTCCTCCCTCTTTTGTTTCTTTTTCCTCTCTCTCTCTCTCTCTCTCTCTCTCTCTCTTTATCCATTTATTTATTTTCTTTCATCGTAATTGTACGTTGTTATACTTTTGAACGATATTAGTAACAACTTCATTTTCAACATATTGTGTTCGATTATGCATTTGATTACTATTTGATGGTTTACCTCTCTCATCTAAGGGTAAAAAAATAAAAAGGGGAAAAAAAATAGGGAAAAAGTTGAAGGATCTTCTATTTCGTCCTTCTGTTCGCCGCGTCCTTGCTTGCTGTTTACCTGATTGGATGGATGGTTGCGTGCGTGCATGCGTGCGCGCACACGCATGCGCGGTAAATATGTCGTCGCTTCGTCAACGAGAACGTGTCATTTTCGCGTGATTAAATGAAATTGTGAAACCGTGTAATAAGTACATAGTTACGGTTAATACGAAATCGATAACCGGCTATTATTACTTCTATATTCGTTATGTCATTACGAGAATGTTAAAGCTATCGAAGTAACGCGAATTTCACCGGCAGTAGGAGGGGGAGGGAATTGGAGAGGGGGAGATATATATATATATATATATAATATGCGTGGGATTTCATTCGTTCCTCGTTAATTAGGAGATAATCGTACGAGTTAAAACGGCGGAACTCTTATTATATTTGTACGTATTCTATTAATAAACTATAGCGGTTAACTATAAGTATTTTGTTTCTTTTTTTTTTCTTTTTTTATTATTTTTTTTAGAAGAAGGCAAAAATTTATTGTGGTAATGACATCAGTGCTTAAGCTAACGTGTGAAACTTTTTAATTATTTTAACATTCGTAGATGGAAAAAGAGAGAGCAAGGAATATACAAAAATAATATACATGCATATAAATATACTTAAGTTTTTTTCTTTTTTTTTTTATTTAAAAAAAAAAAATACTTTGATCAATGTATCTACAGTTTAAAAACAGAGTTAAGTGTACATTCAATTTTTTTTTTTCTACATTTTTATTTTATTATTATATTCATTGTATTCGTTTTAAATATATATTATTTCGTATGTTTGTATTTATACCTAACCAAGTATAGATCCACGATCCTTTCGATATTTCGACGATTCGTTTTTGAAGATTCGTATCTGCAAGGACGTATACGCCTATTCGTTGTTTGAACGTACCTACACTTTTTTCTCCTCCTCTTCCTCGTCCCCCATACTCCCCATAACCCCCCATCCCCCTCTTCGCACGCGATTAATCTCTTTGCTTACGACTCTCTGTAATTACGGAGTGAGAGGTGGGTAAGGTTGGACGGGAGGGAGGGGGTAGGGAAAGAAGGAAGGAATATGTAACCGCGACTTCGGAAGGCGGAATTTCGAAACCGTTGGATTATGTCGTTCGTGAAAATAAAAGTCTGATGAAAAATGTAAGTAGGTAGGTAGGTAGGTAGGTTGGTTGTTTCGTTGGTTAGTTGGTTGGTTGGTTGGTTGGTGGTTAGCTGGTATCCGAAGAAATAAGAAATAGATTGTTCTTCTTCTACTTCTTCTTCTTTTTCTACTTCTACTTCTACTTCTTCTTCTTTGAAATAATATAAGTAAGAAGGCTGAAACACGATAATCGCTAGCGTGTTTTGCCGTCGATCGATTCGCGAATAGGGCGAGGGCGCCATTACTCATTTCTTTCTTTGATGCCAATGGTATTATTGCTTTACCAACATCTACATATTACATATTTGCAATCATCATTAATAGGAAGAAAAAGAAGAAGAAAGTAGGCTACGTTAGAAAAAAACTTTGACAGAATTTTTCCATCCTTTCTTTTTTTCTTCTTTCTCTCTCTAACTGTGTTATCAAAAGATAAAAGGAAAAACACACATACACAAATGATTAAGTAAATTAATCATATCCTTGCGATTCCTTTCGATCTAAAATATTGGAGTCATATTTATCGTATGAAAAATAAAAAAGAAAGAGAGAGAGTGTGTATGTGTGTGTACGTGTGTGTGTGTACATATATACCACCACAAAATTAGATGAGAAAGAAACGTTGAGAGGAAGTTAGCCATGTAAAGGCTTCAGAAAAGAAGATGTACGAAAAAAGGAGGAGTGTGTGTGTGTGTATGTATGTATACGTGCATGTGTGACAGAAAAATACAATCAGACAGTTAGTCAGACAGATAGACACAGAGTCAACGAGAGAAAACGATCATCTTATATTCAAGTCACACATCGTCTGTTGTGTACGTAGGTTTATACAACGCGTCGTTGCTTCGTCGTCCTCTCGACGTCCTCCTTTCCTCTTTTCCTCCTTACATCCTTCTTCGCCTCCGTCTCTCCCATACCCCTCCTCGTCACCCCTTAGCCTGCAACGATGCACGTCCTACCACACAGCCGACACATACGGAAATTTCTGATTGCGAAGAGTCTCTCTCTCTCTCTCTCGTTCTCTCTCTTTTCCTCTCATGGATCTCCTTGCTCTTTGTATACGTCGCATTGGAGCTCTTTTTCCGTCCTCATCGCACAGGCGTCTGCAAGTCGGCATAACGAAACGGTTCTGGAGATGGCGAATGATCGGAATTCTTTGAAATTTCGCAGCTTGACTATGTAAGTAAGTAAGTATACGTATGTACGTATGTATATATGTATGTATGTATGTTAGAAACATTTTCTTTCGAAGCAGCCAAGTCGATCATCGTGTTCTACTTTGTATTATCTTCGATCGTTTTCGACGAGAAGAGATAGAGAGAGAGAGAAAAACAGAGAGGAGAGGAGAAAAGAGGAGAGGAGAGGAGAGGTCATCGTCTTCGCTTCAAAGTAATTAGGCTAAAAAGGCGGCTAACGAGAGTGCCAGTCTTTCTCCTTTCTCTCTCTCTCTCTCTCTCTCTCTCTCTCTTTCTCTCTCATTCGTTCTATCTCTCATGTTGCCGTTTTGACGATCGATCGGCAAAGGACACACTCCTGTCCTCCAGCAGCCACCATCAAAGAAACGTTTATCATTGGCATACGTCGTGTAGTACACGGTCCTCGCGAACTACGTTCGCGTCGTGGGAAGCTTTGGCATTTCCGGATGTAGGTTGATATAATAGGAGACCCAACGAGAGAAGTAGCCATAGAGATAGACAGAGAGAGAAAGAGAGAGAAAGAGATGGTTAGATAGATAGATAGATAGATAGATAGAATGATAAAGAGAAGGAAAAGGTAGGGGGAATGAGAGGCACACGGCTATTATGAACAGTGACACGTATTACGTGTCGAGTGTACCGGGTGTTCCCAACGTCACCAGTAGCCCGTAGAAATAATAAATCGACGATCTTATTCGCACCCAAGGTTCATACCCTTTTCTGCTGATTTCAACGTCTAATTGGATACCTTGGCACCTCGGTGATTTTTTATTCTATTTTATCGTAGCTCGTGCGCGCGTGCACGTACTTCCTTATTCCTCCCTAATGTATTTTCTTTCTTACACGCGAGTAAGTAAGTAAGTAAGTGAGCGAGTAAGTAAGTAAGTAAGTAAGTAAGTTAAGTATATATATATATATATATATATATATATATATATGTGTGTATATAATACATACTTGCTCCTCTTCGTCCGGAGTACGTTAAGAGGAAATAACAGCAGCAGCTCGTCTACGAGATAGGATCGAGAAATTAGTCGGAAAAGAGGCACACGCGAGACGCACAAATCGACGGTGTTACACCGTGGAACACGCGAGGACGGCTTAACAACGGCGGATCCTGTGGTTTTTGCGGTTTCGTATGCCTACACCTTCCGTGTACTTTGCGGTACGACGAAAAACGACTCGTCATCGTCGACGAGAGTGCAAGCTTGGGTAGTGCGCCTAGCTTATCGATGAGAGGGAAGAAAATGGAAGTAAAAGAAAGGAAGAAATAAAACAAGTATATATATATATATATATACATATACATATTTGCCCTAAGTGGCAAGTATATATTGTACATATACTACTTACTGCTATTCTCACCTCGGAATATCCTAAAAAAGTCTTTTCTCAGTTGCATACTAATTCCAAAAGGAATTTATTTCTTTTGTTGTGTACAACCTATGAGTAGTAGTTGGGGGTGGTGGTTAGCGCAGAAACTAGGAGAAAAGTGATCTCTTTCGATCTCTTCGCGTGGATCGAGTCATTTGTCTCGCGAGAGGGGTGGAGGGGGTGGCAAATGTGGGGCTCGTAGCTTCACGAGGGCTCGCTGCTGTGGTACGTATCCGCAAGTACCCCGGGGGCGGTTCCAGGTGGTGGTGAAGTACGGCGGGAGGGGATGGCCAGTAGGTGCACTAGGAGCGTTGGAGGGTGGGAGAGAAGAGAGAGAGAGAGCTGGGGGAGGTTGTGGTGGAGGAGGGGGAGGAGGAGGAGGGGGCAGATCAAGAAGCATGAATGAAACGGAATGCGTGTTGGCTATCGTATGGCCTATGTCAGCCTTTCGTGACCTCGCGATGAGGGTTCTCAATTCGCCTTGCGTTCGATCCTACGAACGAACGAACGAATAACCAACCAACCAACCAACTAGGTAGACCTCGCTTTCGAAATCCAAAGATAAAATCTTCTGCAATCATTTGATTATGCAATTTTAATGAAGATGATCCGGGTGATAGAACCGAATGAATGAATTTGAATATCAAGCAAATTTTTTTTCCTCCCCTCTCTCTCTCTTTCTAATTCTCTTTCCTTCTTTCTCTTTGGAATATTACGAATGTACCAACGTTATAATTCAAGCCTCACGGAAACTCAATTACGATCGTTATCGTCGCATCTTCCTTCATACGAAGGAGGCTCGCTATCGGCGATCAGGATTCTCGACCGCAATTTTGGGGTTAATAACGAGAGAAGGAATGAGAGGGAGAAAGAAAGAGAGAGAGAGAGAAAGGAAGAGGAGAAGAGGCAGCCTGCGACAGACGGCGTACGATCGTAGATGCCAGGTGCAAGCGGTTAGGATTCGTTGTACGTACGTGCTCATTAATGGCTTCGCTGCTCTTACACGATTTACTCTTTCAAATTAAGATCGCATTATCGGTCTTACTTCCTCTTTCACTTTTATTCTTTTGTTTATATTTCTTTTTTTTTCACTTTCTCCCTCTCTCTTTTCCTTTCCTTTTTTTTTTTTTCTTTTAACCAACAACAACGACGGACGACCACTATTCTCTTATCCGATGCAACCAAATTTGCATCTTTTTGATCGATCGTAAGAAAGGAAGAAAAAAGTTTCTCCCTATGCTTAATTAACAATCAGTAGTAGTAGTAGTAGTAGTAGTGGTAGTAGTAGAACGATCGTGAAAGAAGAATTTTTACTTCGAGGCTGACAGGTAGAAAATTTCGATCGTTCTAGGAAAGAAACTAGACGGGTGATAACGATTCGATGGCCGCGACGAGCTCGTAAAACGTTCCAATTCCATTCGTACGCCTATCGACCGAAAGAATAATCCTCCCTGTCCCTATCGATATCCTGAATTTTTTACGCTCGTCTGCCGTTCGATCTATACATGTATTATATACATTTATATATATATATATTATATACAAGTACAGGTGTGCGCACACGTGTGTGGTGGACCGATTCGATGGAAACCGAGTAATTCTCGTCGGTGATTCTTGTTTCTGTTTCTGTCTCTCTCTCTCTCTCTCACACACACACACACTCACTCACAAGTTCCCTTCCTCTATTTCTAGCTCTATCATTCTTTATCGAGTATCCTTCGAAACGACGCCGATGGCTACATCGAACGATGCTCTTTCGCGGTGAAAATCGATCGTCGTCCACAACGTCGATACGTTTCTCTTCGATTGAAATGCCTAGTCGAGACGACTCCTCTGTTCTCTTCAACCTTTTCCACCCTCTCCTACTTTACCACCTTCTCCTCCTTCTACTCGACTATACTTGGGGGGGGGGGGGAAACTTTGGTAGGAACAATTGCGAGAGCGCGAACTCAAAACGCGTTCGAGAAAACTTTGCTTTTACTTTCGGCGCGTGCCGAGACGACGACGAACCACCACCACCACCATCACCACCATCATTATCAACACCATCATCGGTCGACGAGGAGGAGGAGGAGGAGAGTTTAATAGCTGTTCGAAGCTGCAAAAATTGTCGCTAAGATGTTCAACCCTAAAGTATTTCTAGAAAATCTTGGGCTATGTTATGCTGTTCCCCTATTCTTTTCGATGATCGTTCAGAAATTCTCTATTCTCTCGAGAACGAATGAGACATTTTCTTTTTTATATATTATACAAATTTAATCCGAGTCATTCCTTATAATTTCATTTACGCGTCGTAGTGCACTCAATTTTGTTGGAACACAGCAGCAACAGTAGCAGCGTGTTATCTTCAATCCGCGTCATTTAATGTATTTAATAAAGAAAAGGAGAAGGGGGAGTGAGATAGAGAGAGACAAAAAAAATGATTGCAATTAATGGGATAGTTAAAAAAAAAAGAAAAAAAAGTTTCGTTTAAAAGACTAGCTAAGTATTTTCTCGCTAACGTACGTACCCTCCAACTTGTCACTCTGTGTATGTATGCGTGCGTATGTGTACGTATGCGTGTCTCTATGGAAAAAGTGTGTGAAAGAGAAAAAGAGAGAAAGTGTACGAATACATATAAAAGAAGAGATCGTAGAAGTCGCTCGATCAGCATTTTCCTCGGTCGAAAGCTGTAGCCCGTTAACAGGCTCGTTCGATTAATGGGTCAAGTATGTATGATCCGTCGTTCGTTCTTTCGTTCATTCGTTCATTCGTTCGTTCATGTGGCCAACAGTGAAAATATTTCTGGCTGTCCGAGGGGTTAATCAGTAGATTAGGCAGTCGGGGGGTGCTGGTAACTCGTCGGAGTAGATAATCGCTTTCGATACCGGGTGACAATAATCTGGGAGGAGGAGGAGAAGTAGGTTCGCGGTTTAAGGGTGCCAGGGTACTTT
Organism: Polistes canadensis; assembly: GCF_001313835.1. Classification (NCBI taxonomy): domain Eukaryota; kingdom Metazoa; phylum Arthropoda; class Insecta; order Hymenoptera; family Vespidae; genus Polistes; species Polistes canadensis. The sequence continues at coordinate 1,074,905 of NW_014569575.1, forward strand.
TACTTCTTTCGAAGGTTTACTTTTTCTATCTTTCGCGTAGTCAATCGATTCCCTCTCGTGCAGCAGACTCTCTCTCTTTCTCTCTTTTTTTTTTCCTCGTTTTGCAGACATGCAAATGGGATACGAGACGGCATCGTTCTCTATATGCCACTGGGCCATTTCGTTCCTGAGAGACCAGCACGAAAAGAGAGCAAAAGAAAAAAATAATAAGGAGAGAGAGAGAGAGAGAGTGAGAGAGAGGAAAGTAGGATTGAGAACCCTTGCTCGAGCGTGTTAATGAATGATATTTTTTTCATTCAACCGCACCCTGGCCTACATTTCAAACAGAGCTCTCCGGCGTGCCAGTGCCGCCGCCTCCGCTTTCCGATACGCAGTGGCTCGTAAAAATGACTGTGGAGGAGGCAAAGGGGGAGGAGGAGGAGGAGGAGGGGTTGTGCCGGTGGTGGATGGTGGAGAGCGGCCTGGAACACCAGCATAAGGGGGTGGCTTGGAGGTGGTGGTGGTGTTGGTGGTGGTTAAAAGGGGACTGGTGGAGGAGGAAGCTGAGGAGGAATATAGCTTTACTGGCTTCTGGGCCAACGGAAGAGCTTCGGGATAAAAGCCGAAGAGAGAAACTACCGTTGGAAGTAGGGGGTGGAGTAGTGAGGGGGGTGGGAGGGAGAAGTGGGTGGAGGACGGTCTGCAAATTTTATTCGACCATCCACAATTTTCTCGTTAAAGTTTACCGCCCGGTGCCATCGCCGACGGGGGTCGTCGACTTTTCCTTTTTCTTTCTCTCTCTCTCTCTCTCTCTCTCTCTCTCTCTCTTTTTCTCTTATTGACTTATTTACTTGGCCCAAAGAGAGAGAGAGAGAAAGATACCCGCACGAGTGTGTGTATCATAACACATACGACGAATCGTGTCGAGCGATTAACCAATTGCCACTTCCATGGACCATTTAACGGAAGGGATGAGATAAGGACGGGGACGGAAGGAAGAAGAAGGAAGGCAGCAGTGCCGACGAGTGCTGGGGAAATTAGGGACGTTCGCGACAACCAGTTGATTCTTGCTTTGTTGTTCCTTCCTTCCTTCCTTTCTACCTATCTACCTACCCACCCTCTCACTCTCTCTCTCTCTCTTACCTTTATCGTCGATTACGCGTTTATCCTTGTTTGAAAGAGAAAAACAGAGAGAGAGAGAGAGTTGGATAGAAAGAAAAAAGAAATAAAGATTATCGATCGTTTACCACCACCAAACAACCACACGCGTCATTTACGTTTCTTATAATGAAACTTTTGATAAGAAATAATATAGATATCTTTTTTTTTTTTTTTTTTAAACCTGAGGAAAAAGAAAAAAAGGACCAATGAGAATACCACCGGTAGTTATACTCGTTTGAGATCATTAGATAAGTTTTTACCTTACTCCAATCATTTAAAACTTGACGTTTTACGATATAGACACCACACATAAACATTTTATTTTTTAATTACACGAGAAAGCAGCGTTACTTTCTGCGTTGAAGTAACGTCGAAAAATACTACGACCCTTGGCGAAATTTAGGGATAGAATTTTAAAAGGTGTATAAGAAAGTGGTATAGAAACTAAGGAGGAGTGAAAAAGGGGTAGGGGAGGAGGGGAAGGAGGAAGAAGAAGAGATAGGTGGAAGAGAAAGAGGGTTTTGCTTTACGAAGCGATAAGCGGGGACGACGTAAGCTCGTTCGAGGCACATAACAGGGTCGTTAAAATAACGATAATGTTTCGATATGAGTGGCGGGGCAGAACCGAGGACGAATGGTACGTCAAAATTAACGACTAACGCGTGCACTGTCGTTGGTGTCCCCCAATTCTTCTTCATACCCGACGACATGATGTATTATAATATATTTATCGAGGTATTTCTTTTTTTTTTCTTTTTTATTTTTTTCTTAATTATTGCCCATTTCCGCGAACGGAAACGTCCCTTCATTCGTTTACACTTTTAACTACTCTTATTTTCTCTTACGATCAAAAATGGTCTAACCCGATAAGAAGGAACACAATAAAAAAGGAAACAAGAAAAAAAAGTAAATTAGGGGGTGGGAGAGTTAATAAAACTTACGTGTATGATGGGGGGTCATGCGAGGATACTCGACAAAACTCGCGGTAGGTAGGAGGTACAGGTTCTTCTTTCCCCAACACCCCCTCCCCCTTCCCCCTGTTTTTATGACGTTACTTCTTCGAACTTGTATATCGTTTCCTGGCTCGATTCTTTCAATTGCTTTTCAGAGAAGCCAACTTATAATCGTTATCTCTGTTATCCACGCATGTCTCATTTTTTTTTTACCCGAGTCAAGATCATTGTGTGTACACGGTGACGTTATATTGCGTTCATGGAAAATCAGTTATTCTTGGAATAAATAAGAACGAAAAATTGATATGTACAGTTTTATATTTCTTTTTTTCTTTTTCATTATTATTATTATTATTATTATTATTATTATTATTATTATTATTTAAATGCATTAATATTTTTGCTCGTTACGTAAAAATGTACTCTTCGACGATATTGCGAAACAAAATGATAAAGGAAAGTAAAGAAAAAAACAATATAAAAAAAAAAAAAAGAATAAAAATGTTAACGAGATAATGATCGTTGTGCAACAACATCAACAACAACTATCATCAACTATTTATCGATCGATGTTTGATCTATCTTCGTCTTATGTGTATGATTTCAGTGAGCGGTCGGACGGGGACCGGAGGGGCGCCCTTGTACGGGCGATTGGTCGCCGAGGAGCCCATGCCCCCGACGGTATGCGGCGGGGGTGGTGGCGGAGGTGGTGGGGGTGCCGGTGGGGTTCAGCAGGAGACAGCCACGGACATCCACGCCATGCAGGCCAGGATACCCCACAGATTCCGCGATCCAGCGACGGCACCCCTAAGGAAACTCAGTGTCGATCTTATCAAAACCTACAAGCACATCAACGAGGTAAAAATGACATTTGAACATTTGTCTTATTATTTAATCGTAATATAAATAAACCACGAATAATACGTTTCTCGGATATATTCGAGAGAGAGAAAAAAAGGAACACGTGAAAAATAATAAATAAGACATAAAAAACCATCGTAAAATATTATTTGTCTATCTTGACATTTGTAAATTTATGAAAGAGTCACTTAAGGAGCTATTTTTTTCTTTTTGAAAGGGGTAGTAGTGGGAAAGGGGAAGGAAATAAATTATATATACTACTAGAACATTATTATTATTATTATTTTTCTTCTTGTTAGAAATAAACTGCTAGTTTGGTATGTCCTATCTTGTAAGCCTTGTAATAATCTTCTCAGTAAAGTATCATTCTCTTTTTCTCTCTCTCTCTCTCTCTCTTCATATGAGGACAACGAGAGGGAAAGAGTAAGTTTTCGTCGGGAAAAGAATTACGGATATCCTTTCGTTCGTAGGATATTGCTCCGCGAAACGTTTGGAACGAAAACCCCTTCTCTTCGGGGGTGGGGTAGGGAGGGGAGAGGAAGGGAAGGGAAGGTTTTAAGCCCACCTACGTGAAACACGAGATCTGTTCATAGGACACTCCTACGCGTCCGTAATCGTTCCGAAACTCTCTCTTCGGACCGTATCGAAATATAAGAAGTTAAACGTGTGACGTTCGGGTCTCGTGGAATCGACGAGCGTCATTATGGAAATGCGAGACTTGCCAATAGTACATAGATAAAGAGAAGGGTGGGGGAATGAGGAAGGAGTACAACTTATAATTTTTAAATCGATTTTGATATTTGATCTGTTATTCCGAATGAAATTGAAATTCGTATTATTTCTTAATTTTCATTCTTATCTATTCTCTTCTCTCGAATCAATTTTTTTATTTACTTTCCAAATTGTACTATTACGCCTATGAAATATAAATCTAGAAACCAACAATCATGTAATATCCGGTCACCTGCACGATAAAGAAAAATTATGCATAATTCTTATCGATAAAGCTACTGAATACTCGCCAGTTGATAATTGTCGTGTCGTCATAGTCATAGTCGTAAAACATATGCGTCGTTTCGTCGAATTCGATACGAGAAAGTCGATAGGATGAGTTATAGTAGTAGTAGTAATAATAGTACTAGTAGTAGTAGTAGTAGTAGGAGTAGGGAACCTGTAAGAGATTATGCTCGTCTTCCGCGAAATACGACTCTTAAAGCTTTTCTTCGATAAAAATTGGAAAAGACTCGCCAAGCTCGTTAGAGGCTCGAACGAAAGGACGAACAGGAGGATAAGGGTGGGGAGGGGGAGGGGAAACTGGATGAGAAGAAGAAGCTCGTGAAAAATTGGTCGAAGGTGGACGACTCGTTACGGTCCCATTCACAATAAAAAACGGAGAGAGAGAGAGAGAGAGAGAGAGAGAGAGAGAGAAAGAGAAAGAGATAGAAAAAGAAAAAGAATGAAAGAAAGGAAAAAAAGAGAATAAGTCGCGTCGAGGAACGTAGTAAAGGAGGAGGAAGAGGAGGAGGGTCCGAATTGAACTATTAATAACGCCGATGGTGGAATAAGCATCAACGAGACTGACTGACGAGCTCGCGCTTATTTGCCACCCGATTTCTTCACCTTTTCTTTTTTTCTTTTTTCTCTTTCTTACTTTATATATGCATGTATATATATATATATATGTATCTATAGTTACTTGGGATTATTAGCATCAACGAATTCCCCCCTTAGAATAAGAAGAAGAAGAAGAGATACTTCTTTTACGCTGAGCACTAACTTTTCTCACGGATGTGAATATACGTTTTGAAAAATGTGCTATCCAGCATTTTCATTCTTCTTCTTCTTCTTTTTCTTATATTTTTTTTTTCTATCTATCTATCTATCTATCTATCTATCTATCTATCTATCTATCTATCTATCTATCTATCCTTTTCTTATTATTATTCTTTAGTCGATCGATAGAAGAGTATGCGCGCTCATCCATTCATATGCTTTCTTTTCCCGTTAAAGAAGTGTGTTCGTAGGGACAATGATCGTAATAGCGTGGTTCGTAAAAGAAGAAGATGTATGTATCGGTGGTTGTGGTGGTGGTGTTACCTTGACATTGCACATTTTCTTCATTACATACATTCTTTAACTGCTAATATATCGACGTAGGATCAAGAAATTGTACACGGTGAAACGCGCAGCAAATTTAAAACAATGACGCACATATTAACCTTTCGATCATCATCGTCATCATCATCATCCTGTTGCTTCTTATTTGTTGTGTGTGGGGGGAAGGGGGGTTGCAGTTTAATGACGTCATGTTTTCTAGTGACGCAGACAATACCACTAACGTCGTTGTGGCACGATATAAAATGCAATAAAAATTGTAATCGAACGAGAAAAATGTCATGACAACAACTAATTTAATAGCCAATAAAACAATTTCACCCACGCAAATTAGATAAAGAGGGAAAAGAAGTACAAGTTTGCGAAAGAGAAAAGGGCTGTTGTTGTTATACTATCAGGAGAATCGTAAAAAAGAAAAGAAGAAAAGAAATCAAAAAATACGAAATTATTTAAAAAGAGAGAGATAGAGAGAGAGAGAGAGAATCAGAGTATACGTGGGTTTCTTTCATGAGGAAACAAAAAAAAAAGTAGACAAAGATAAAGATAGTGATATTGCCTTATGATATATAAACAGCTGTTGAGCTCATGGTCGAAGCACGCGGGACGAGTATTACTACTCCTCTCCTACATCCATCTGGAACTTTTATCTTGAGCTCTCGATCAATGATTTATCGTCGTATCTCCTCCTCCTCCTCCTCCTCCTCCTCTTTCCTCCTTTAAAAATTTCTTATCATCATAAAGAAACGTGTGAAAATTTATTAAAGAAAATATTCAACAACGCAATACCAAGGTGAATTTATTTATCATCGAATTCTGACGATCCTTTTATTTCTTTCTTTTTTTCTTATATTTCTTCCAACAAAAACAACAACAACAACAACAACAGCAATAGCAACAAGTTTAAATCTTTTCGTATTATCGTACGAAGTAACTCTTTTCACGTGGGTCGCGTTGTAAAGTAAAGGCTACGAGCATATAAGGAAAAGGTAACGTCTTACGTGCCTTTCGAAATCCCAGTGACAGCGGATTCGCTTGGCAACCGAAGCCGAACCATACGTTCGAGAGACGGCATTAACACTTCTGCTGGAGTGTGCACCGTAGTAACCGGTGGCACGAGAGAAAAGAAAAAGAAAGGAGGACGACGACGACGACGACGACATGGATGAAGAGGGGGAGGAGGAGGAGGAAGAAAGAAGAAGAAGAACAACAACAAGTAAGAAAAAGAAGAGGAAGAGGAGGAGGAAGAGGAGGAGAGGGTGTTGAAGCTCTCGTAGCTGCTCCATTGGTACATTCCTATGCAACGGTAGAGACCGACCGGGAACGGCGTGCTAAGGGGTACGGGTGGTGGTGGGGGACGAGGGGGGTGGGTGGAGAGAGGTCTCGGGAATTCTGCATATCCGTTGGAGATGCAGCTCGGCTAACTATGCGCTTAGGTGGCAACCGTGTCCGAGACTGCCTTGACTACTTCGAACTCTTCCGAAGTAATACTTAACTATACCTTTTCGAAAGGAGATACTTTTTTTTTTCTTTTCTTTTCTTTCTTTTTAACGAATTAAGAGAAATGAAAACAATGCAAACGACGAGATATAAATGAATCGACGGATGAGAATTTCACAAAACGTTTATAATTTATGTTTGAGTATTTATTATTTACACGTTTTTTTTTTTTTTTTTTGTGAAAAAATGATTGATCATACAGAAGAGAGAGAGTTGAGATACATGGGGAAGAAGAAAAAAGGAAGAAGAAGATCATTTATGACCCAGTAAGCGTAAATGGGTTAAGAAAAGTTTCGAGCTATCCTTCCACTGAGTTTTCCGAGATTTTCTAACTTTCAACGAATTTTCTCTCTCTCTTTCTCTCTTTGTTTGTTTCTCTCGTTGTTTCTCTTTCTTACTCTTTAGTTTACGATTAATTAGATGCAATTTACATAAATCATACGTTCGAAAGGGCGAATTTTAAAGGAGAGGGGAAAGTAGTGGGTTTGGGGGAGAAAGAGCCGCGTTAAATAGGAGAGAAGGGAATCGCGTGCTTTCGAAAATAAAATTCGTGGAGTGAGATAGCTAGAAAAGGAGTGAAGTAGAGGAGAGGAATAGAGAGAAAGAGAGAGAGAAGAGAGAAAAGTTCGATCGTATTCTCCAGCTGTCTCGCGTTCCGCTCCGGTGCCGTTACCGCGACGGCACAAAAGCACAAGGATATCGATAAAACGGACGGCGATATAAATAACGCGAATGTATCCGTGATTAGTAAGCCGGACGGAGAGAGAGAGAGAGAGAGAGAGAGAGAGAGAAAGGGTAAGAGGGAAAGAAAACCTGATCGCCGCCTAACGGACGGTGCATCGAAAAGAAAGAAAGAAAGAAAGAAGCTTTGGTGGAACGGCATTGCATGTTGTTCCTGTAATCATCGTCTTACAGCTTCGGGTTTCTTCGTTCGCTAGTCGTTGTCCTAGAATACTCCTGACCGATTCTCTTTGTCGTTTTATTTTTACAAACATTTTTCTCTTTCCTTTTCTTTTCTTTTCTTTTTTATTCTTATATCGATAATTCAAGAACGCGAAGAGTATAGGTATTAATAGAATGCTTATAGTAGAAATTGTAGAAATCGAAAGAGAGAGAGAGAGAGAAAAGGAGTGAGAGGGGGAGAGATGTGGGAGAAAGAGAAAAGCAATAAAATCAATCCACAAAGTCTCGACACGCGAAAACAATGAACAAGAGCTTTGGAACACTTAGCATATATACGAGAGAAAACTGTCTCTCGCTTTTTTCTATGCAATCCTGACGTGTTTTCTCTACCTCGAGTTTGTAAGATACAGAGAGAGAAAGAGAGAGAGAGAGAGAAAGAATGAGCTAATAAAGAATAACAGGAGAAAAATAAGGAATATAGAACAAAAGGAGAATATATAATACGAAATAAAAGATATAAATGAAACTATTCGTTTTAAAGATTATCGAAACGAGATGAACTTATGCTACTAATCACTGATCGGAAGGTTTACGTTTTTTTCTCTCTGTGGAGAGATGAAGAAATCTTCCTTTTTTCCTAATATCTTGAAAACATCTATAATAAATATTTCATCTTTTAATCGAATTCAGTATTATTCAAATTTTTTTAGCTGAAATTTGGATTTCGAATCGAATCGAATCGAATCGAATTCGTTCGTTTGTTCGTTCGTTTGTTCGTTCGTTTAAGTACATACATAATATATCTATACGGTATATCGAAGAAAGGACAAGAAGGGAGTGTACTAGTCGAAGGTTTAGTTTGGACAAGTAAAAGACGGGTAGGGGTGGGGTTAGGGGGGGTAAGAAGCAAACGAGGAATCGAATCCCATCGCCCGGAGCGCTCGTCAAAAGTCAGAATAGCTTCGCGAATAATTAAAGACGACCCAAATGCCAGCCACTCGCTTTTGCTCATCCCTTCGTGTACAAGCTACGTAGCAAGAGGGATGTCCATGCATCCGAATGGTGGAAAAGAGAGGAGAGGGATGTGGGAAAGGGAGGTAGGAGTAAATTTTACGAGCTTACGTATACGACTCTTTTAACTCGTGATCCATCGATCATCGGAAGAGAAGAAGAAAACCTTTTCGTCTTTTATAAGGTCACGTATAAGTGTTACTTGCTATAGTAAACTAATTCGACCAGGGACACACGAGAATCTTTTCTAAATCTAACTTTATTTTAATTATTGTTTTATTTTTATTTTCGATTAGATATCTCTTTCAACAAGAGAGAAAAAAAGAGAGACAAAGAGAGAGAGAAAGAGAACAAAATTGTTCTTTCCTATTGGAACTTTTATTAGGAGGAGATTGGAGCTCGATAGAAAGACCGGTTAATTCTTTCCTATAGACATATAGAAGAAGCGGTCTTCTCTAATCTCGGTCTACTCTTTTGCTTTTCTTTTCGGATGTTTAAGATCCTTGAATATATATATATATAGTTATCGTTGCCACGAGAGAACCAAGCGAGAAAGATCCTTCAAGGCCTTCTCCATGGTAGAAGGAAGAAGTTAGGAAGGTAACTTAAACTTTGCCTTCTCGTTGAAAGATAGAGCTCTCTTCATCGATTCCTTTAGCATCGGCAAATTCACAATCTCACGTACTCAAATACCGTTAAGTAACGAAGTAAAACGTCTAAACACGTATCTTATTATCTGTTTCACACTCTTGGAATGCAAAAACTTAAATAGTAGGCGCGTTAGATTAAATCAGGTGTAGAATTGGTCTGCTGTTGTTTTATCCGATAAATGGTATGATTATGCGAGGATGCGTTGCACAAGTCAAGTACTATAAAATTACTCGTGTCGACTTAACGGATCTTTCTTTTTTTTCTCTTTTCTTCTGCCGTTTCCATCCTTTTTCCTCATTTTCTTTTGATATATACTTTTTTCTTATACTTCAAGTTTGACGCAATACTTTTTTTCTTTTCTTTTTCTTTTCTTTTTTCTTTGAGTTAACCTCTAGCAACGTCATAAAGATTAGACGGAACTCTAAAACTCGATCTTTTCGTTTTGTAATATGGCAAACAAGATTATATATACTTACCACCAGTCAGAACAAAATTCGATGGTTTTTGAAGGAACAAAAGATAGAAGGAGATGGAAAAATGACTTTCGTTTCAAAGACGGCCGTTACTTTACTATACTCCCTTTTTCTATCCTCGAAAGAAGAAGAGAGGAAGGAGACCTTTTTCCGTCCTTGAAATCTTCGATCGAGAGTCTCATTCGTGGATCCTCGAAAATCAATCGATGAACGAAAGAATTGGGCTAAAAGTGTTAGAACGGAGAACTCAAAGAAAGTAGAAGAAAAATTCTTTACGTAAATATGACTTTGAAGATGGTAATGGTACCTATAAAAAAAATTAAAGCAATTGAAAAATAATCGGCCGATTTACGTTTACACCTTTTCGTGGTTCGTCTCTAAAAAGGAAGAAGAAAAGAAAGAAAAAGATAAAGAGAGAGAGAGAGAGAGAAAGAGAGAAACAAACAATACTTAGGGACAAATTTAAAAAACCAGCACGAGTTTCCCCTCAAACAGCTGTTCGTTCCCTTTATTTACCCACGTGTTCCTCCTAGTCACGCGTTCGTAATATTTTCCAGCCGCCATTTTGAGAAATCTCCTGCACGGCGAATGCTATTTCGAATTAAAAAAATTAGACAACCATTTAAGAATCTCACTTCTCAATCTCTTCTCGTCTCGTCTCGAATGAACGAATCTCTTCTTCCATTTGTTCGTTCTCCTCTTCGTGCATTCTCGATTAGTGAGTCTCTTTTCTCTCTTGGACAAACACATAGAAGAAGAAGAAGAAGAAGAGAAATACGATGCGTGTGCATGTCGTGAATGTGTGTGTGTCTGCGAATGTACGGCTCTGTCTCCTCTGGCTGGTCATGCCAAAACTTTCCGTTGACCGTTGCTCGAACTCAGTGACTCAGAAACGGTTCCACCATTGCAGTCACGGATTATTAGTCACTGGTGCCCCGTTCCGATTTCTTTTTTCTTTTCTCTTCGTACCCTACCTCTTCCCCCTTCCTCCTGCCCTCCTTCGAAGAATTTCAAGATGGTCGCGTTGAATGCATTGCGCGAAAATTTTCTTTTATTCCTCTAAAACAACTTGCATATTTTGCCACGGTAAACATCGTCGTAGGCAACAGTTGGAGAAAAACTGGTCGCGTACTATGGAAGAATCTTGATTCGAAAGCAAAATTACAAAAGTAACGTAGCGCGCAAGACAACGGTGTAGTAGTTACCTTGAGACCTAAGGGAACAAGAAAGACCAAAAAAAATATCAAAAGCCGGTTATATACGCTATAGTAAAGTACGTACTACTACTCAATAGCAGCAGCATACAAAGATACCTACCACCATCATCATCACCATCACCACCACCATCATCTTCGCGGTGCTTTCTTCGAAGTAAGGGGAAAAACACGTTTTCGAATTCGCAACCAAAACTCCCCCTCGTATTCGGACAATGTTAAATTTCCTTGGAAAATCCATTGAGCGAACGAAAGTACCCAATCATTGATTTGTCTAATATCATAAGATATAGAGAAAGGATTCGTTAATGGTCGGGGCGAAGTGGGAGGGGGGGTTCGGCCCGTTCTCTAGTGTTCCATAATGGTGTAGTAGATGGGATTGAGAGAGGGCTAAAGCGTTTCGGGGGGTGGAGAGGAGGGAGGGGGAGGGGTTAGAAATCGAAGCCAAGGGGTGGAGGAGGAGGAGGAGAATCGATAAATCGCGAATATAAGAG
>NW_014569575.1:1091216-1122210 GCF_001313835.1 Polistes canadensis
ATGGCAACGACATTTTTATCAGGCGTGTCTCTCGCAATTGCGAAATAATGAGAATTATTTTTGACACCTTGTTTGTATACCTCTTATCATTAAGTCGAAAAATGTTATGTTAGGAATTTAAATATATCCTGAAGACATTCGATTACAGGTGTGAATGAGACGCGTGCGAACATGTGTGTATGCTTGTATGTATGTGCACGAATATGAGACCGCATGATCTCTCTGTGTGAACGTTAGTACGTATGGGTGTATGTATATGTGTGCGTGTAACGCCAGTAATAAATGTAAGTGAATCATGAATGCATGTTATAACTTTAATACGATGTCTGATGAGTAGTATGAGTGCGTTGCTACCAGATGGTTAACGCGCGAAGAAAACTTTTCTCTCTATCGTTTTTTTTTAATTATGCTAATCAATAAGGATAGAATTTTTACGGATTCGATTGATATTAATTTGATATTTTTTTTTTCTTTTTGTTGCTCGTTACAGGTTTATTATGCGAAGAAGAAGAGAAGGGCACAGCAGATGCAGGGAGAAGATGGTTCGCATAAAAAAGAAAGAAAGCTTTACAATGACGGTTGGGATGACGACAACCACGATTACATTATCAAGAATGGGGAAAAGTTCCTCGATCGATATGAGATCGACTCATTAATAGGTAATACGATCTACAATAATAAATATAATTATGATAATCGATAAAAAGATTCTCTTGTGTTCAATAATAACCATTGTTTCCTGTATAATACTATATCATCTTTTCTTTTTTTTTTTTTTTCTATTTCTTTCTCTCTTACCATAGGTAAAGGCAGTTTTGGCCAAGTAGTAAAAGCATTTGACCACGAAGAGCAAACGCAAGTGGCAATAAAAATCATAAAGAATAAAAAACCTTTTCCTGTATAATACTATATCATCTTTTCTTTTTTTTTTTTTTTTTCTATTTCTTTCTCTCTTACCATAGGTAAAGGCAGTTTTGGCCAAGTAGTAAAAGCATTTGACCACGAAGAGCAAACGCAAGTGGCAATAAAAATCATAAAGAATAAAAAACCTTTTCTAAATCAAGCCCAAATCGAAGTTAGGTTGTTGGAAATGATGAACAGGGCGGACACAGACAACAAGTATTATATAGGTAAAAATAATTCATTTAATATAATTTAATTCATTGGATTATAACAATTTATGGTGATTATTAATCGTTTTAATTTTTTTTTGTTTTTGTTTCCAGTTAAACTGAAGAGGCATTTTATGTGGCGAAATCACTTATGTTTGGTATTCGAATTGCTATCGTATAATCTCTATGACCTACTTAGGAATACAAATTTTCGGGGTGTGTCGTTAAATTTGACAAGAAAATTTGCACAGCAATTGTGTACTGCCCTCTTGTTCCTGTCTACGCCGGAATTGAACATCATTCACTGTGATCTGAAACCCGAGAACATTCTTTTGTGCAATCCCAAACGAAGCGCGATAAAGATAGTCGACTTCGGTAGTTCGTGTCAACTTGGCCAGAGGGTATGTCCTTGAATATAGTGATAATAAAATATAGCCATTTTTTCTTTTCATCACGCTTTTCTCCTATTTCTAAATGGTTATTCTATTATTTTCAGATATATCAGTATATCCAGTCCAGGTTTTACAGATCTCCAGAAGTCCTCTTAGGAATACCATATGACCTCGCGATAGACATGTGGAGTTTGGGATGTATTTTGGTAGAAATGCACACAGGAGAACCTTTGTTTAGTGGGGCCAATGAGGTAAAAATCTAAATGATACTATTTAACGTCATATACGCCAATGGCATTACTCGATAAAATTTAATAGCACGAGATGCCATACGTATAGTCTTTAAAGATCATAATCTAGATAGATTTGATAGGTTGAAAACAAAAACATATATTCAAATATAAATAATAATCCGTATCTTTTCGTAGGTCGATCAAATGAACAAAATTGTTGAAGTATTAGGCATGCCACCAAAACGTATATTGGACCAAGCGCATAAAGCGCGGAAATACTTTGACAAAGTCCCCACGGACGGCTCGTACGTGCTGAAAAAGTCCAAAGACGGTAAAAAGTATAAACCTCCTGGTACAAGGCGGTTACACGAAATTTTGGGCGTTGAAAGTGGCGGTCCTGGTGGTAGAAGGATAGGTGAACCTGGTCACTCGATCTCTGACTACCTCAAATTTAAGGACTTAATTCTACGAATGTTGGATTTTGATCCAAAGACGAGAGTTACGCCATACTACGCGCTTCAGCACAATTTCTTTAAAAGAACAGCCGATGAGGGGACCAACACGAACATTGCTGCTGCGAATAGTGCAAATACAAGTCCAGCAGTGGTGTCAATGAGCCAGGATCATGGTGGGTTACTACTTTGTTTCATTCCTCCGTGCGAGTACAAACTAAGTTTGTTGAAACACAGTCTGTAACATATACGTATATCAAACAAAAGACAAGAGTACAACTCGCTTGATTTTTAGATGACTTCAACTTTACACAGGGGTCTTTAGTCTCGATCTATAAGTGAAATTAAGGAGAGGTTTCTGGGTCATTTGATATTATTTAATCATATGATACAAATGGTTAGATTTTGTAAAAGCACCCTCAGAAATGCACTTACATCATAGTCAAAGTCATATTTGATTTAGAATAGTATTTTTCAACTTCATCGAGGTTTTATTAGATTCCGTTTGCTTAGAGTGAAAAAGCTTTCCAGAAAAGATACATTATATTATATATATATTTATACATATACATCATTGCACGGTGCACACAGCACTAAACGGTTATCCATATGCTTCCTTATTTGAGTACCTTATACACTCTAGAATTTTCTTCGAAAGCATTAATATTAAAAAGAGCTTTCAGAAAATTTCATCTCAAGGAAATTGTTTTGCACATGCTCCTGTTGTTATGATAATACAGCTACGTTTAACGAATTAATTGCAATGACAAATGTAACTTTACCAAAATATTACATCTGTGTTGCTTGATTTCATTCACTGCTCATTATTCGTTTCATATTTCATTTCTATCACGTTTCTCACCCAATACAAGATATTACGTCCATAATGCCCCTTTTAACTTGATCATTTTAACAGTTGTCTATCATTATCAGAATTAATATTGCTCTGAATCTAGCAATTATGCGAGAATGAACAATTTTCGTAAAGTCTCTTAACAAGATATTGAAGAATTAATAAGTGCAGCATTCGAAACAGTAGAATTTGACTCACATTTGATGCATGACGAGTTGTCTCTTCGCACCACATTGTCGCGTATATAACAATATACAATACGGCTCTTTAAGTTGTAGTACCATTCACATACAATATCCGAAAGTTAAATAACGAAGAAGAGCAGCGACAAAATGAGAACCATTGAGATATTATTAAAATAGAGAGTTCCACTGTACTGAACATTCAGGAAAGTTTTAATTTGTGCAGAAAATAAAAGGCTAATGTGTTTCATAATTACAAGTTTGATTTTTTTTTTCTTTATTTTTTTTTTCCATTTCTTCTTTTTTTGTTTTTTTTTTTTTTTTAAAGATATTATAACAATAGTTAAACATATTTCATATTATGGCGAATAACAATTTAGAAAAAGAATATCATTTTTAACACGTAGGTTAATAATAATATTTCATTTGAATTAGAAAAAGGTGTTGATGCTTTTTATGTATCTTCATAATTATACATATGTATTTTTACTTTCTGCACAAACTAAACAATACTTGTTGTTGCCCGTAGATATGATGGGGGGACAGTACGTGGCTCGATGACTGTCGTATCCGCGGGGCGGCGACGACCTGTCCTAGGCCCCAACCTTAATCTTACTTACTAACATAAGTAAGTTCTGTCTAACAAACAATCCTACAAGCTAAAAAACTAACGATGCCCCCTATTAATAATGTCCTGGCCTCGGATGTATTGCGCGAAGCCTTGCTTGCTTAAAAACACCCTTTCCTGAGTCATGGATGGACTTATTGCTAGCCCATGGCTCAATTTATACCTAGTAGTGCATATGCTGTGTCCAATTGCAATGTTTATAACAAGGACACTTCATATCCTGGTTAAACATTTGTTCTTGACTATATAATAACCTTCTTATAGAATCAGAGAACAATAATTTTAATAAGATAGAGTTATTGGAATATGTTTTTACCCCATTATTATTTGTAATTATTTATTTTTCTTAAACTTACACAAAATATATGATATGCATGCTTCTATACTTATGATGGTGATGATGATGATGATTATGATTATGATGATGATGATGATGATGATGATGATGATGATGGTTATGATGATGATGATGATGATGATGATGATACATGCACACACTTTTAAACAGCAACATGTGTTATGAAATTATCTTAAACATATTCCAACTGATGATGTGATTATTATTGTGCTAATAAAATCTATTTTTGTAGATAAATCATTTCATTTCAAGTTAATTTCCTTTATTATAATTTCATGCATGCTTTAGTCTGCTTGCATCGTACACTTTGCAAAAGTGCATCAATACTATTTACGCGAGATAATAATTTAGATATTAAGATATTTCATGAATTATAATTGCTACTGAATTTTCAAAGAATAATAAATAATAGCATTAAAATAGTAATAGCAATATTACTAAGGAATGCAAGAAACGAGTAAAACATTTTTTGCTACCGTATATTTCTACAATTTTGTAAACATAATATTTTAAATACATGATAATAAAGAGTAAACTAATAAGCAGGTATTATATGTAACATCACGCTATACGATAAACCATTGTAACGATTATCCTTTTCAGTCAAATACACGCATCGTGTATTACATTAAAAATAATATATTCGAAAGTATAAAGTTATTGAAATTTGTAAAAGAGATAATGATAATTTAGAGTATATTGCAGCACTTACTTTTTGGCACTCGGTTTTGAAATGTTAGGTATCCTTAGAAACAAACATATTGTCGAAAGACAAGAATCGTAGCAGTGAAATTCAATGCCTGCAAAATCCCTGTAGATTGTTCAACTTTTTATTTTTCTTAACTCCTCTAGTGAAATTGTAAAAGCTAGCGGTTTTCGTGAATAATGATTGCATTTATTAGTGTAGCTTAATATCTATCATTGGTTTAGATAATATTAGATTTTTCTTGGTGTCATAGGACTGGTAACCATGTCAGGACAGGGCAGCAGCAGCAGCGGTAGTCTGATGCAAGTGTCAAGCCTCCCTGGTAGCTATCAACCCATGGAATGTGAGGCTTCACCTCGTCATTCAAGTAGTCGGCGCGGCATAACAACAGGCTATCCATCAACATCAGCCACTGGGGTGTCTGCGTCCACTTCGATGTCCATGCAGCCCATGGACAACTCGCTGATACCAAGCTCTCTTGGATCGTACAATAGCCTAATTCTACCTGGTATACCCCATCTGCCTGCGATGATGACTTCACCAATGATACAGCAGCAAAATTTCTATAATTATGGTTACTCGACGACAGATTCACATGGGATGGTTAGACAGCCGTCGACGGTTTCAACCGGTAAACAGAGAGATCCGGAAAGGGAAGATAGCCCTATGGTTGGGGTGTGCGTCCAACAAAGTCCAGTCGCTATCCATTGAATTAGAAAAGGAAATAACGGAGGACAATACACATGTTACGATCGTGAGACCGTAGATAACTATTAAACGGTTACGAATCGAGCTCATGGCAAATTTAGAGTATTGTCGTGGCGTCAATGAAGAAACGAATAAAACTAGGAAAGGAAAACGTACAGCTTGAAGTCGTCCCCAAACATTAGTTTATCAAGTACCAAGACAAGTAGTGTAATATTATTGATCACTATGACAGTGAACCCTATAGCTTTTCGGAATTGGTTTGACTGATCGACGTAGAGAAGAAGAAGAATGATAAAAATAAGAAGAAGAATAAGAAGACGATGACGATGAAGAGATAGTAGGACAAAAAATGGAAACAAAAAAAAGAAAAGAAATTACATGGAAAAACGTATTCCAAAGCAAATCACAAACGAAGCCTTTGTCTCTGAACCAAGAGATTACCAGAATGGAGACGTACTTTAAGCGCGATAACATTTAATGACGCCGTGAAGATACTGATAAGTAGGAAAAAGCTAAGAAAAGGAAAAGAACGAGGGTAACCTCTTTTTCTGTTACTTTTTTTACAAGCTGACTGGCCCTATATTGGGCATGGATATATAACTAGCACAGAAGATTTATGAAACTTTTCGAGCATGGACAGACAGTTATGGTCTAGTGAGGATGAACCCAGCTGGCCTCGTGGGTCCTGCCCGATTCTGTAGACACTTTGAACAGTTTAGTCGATACAACATTAAGAAGAAAAAGAAGAAAGAAGAAAAAAAAAACAAAAACGTTCGGTACTCAAACTGTGTGGCCTAGCGAGCGAAAAAGTGATAATTACTATTATTACCGCGTAAAAAGAAGGAAGTCGTAAGAATTACCAATTTAAGCATGTACCATCATACAGTTTTATACACCATGTCACGAATGTAAACGGTTAGGAAATAATTGCGAGCAAACAGTTAGGAAATAATTGCGAGCAAACAGTTGTGTCGAATGCTGGCTATTTGTACAATACACTTAGGTGAATGATAAGAGTGCAGCTTTAGAGTTTAGCTTGTAAGTGTGAGAGGAGGTAACACAGACATTGTTAACACAATTCTTTTTATTTACTTTGATGAAAAATGAGGATATTGCAAACGTCAGTTTGTTGCTAAAGAAGGACTTTAAACAAACGGGGTTTGCGCAGCTTAACAACAATACATCATATTTATACATAAAAACAGTAATAAGAAAGCTTACAAAAGCAGTATACACGTAAGAGCGATCAAGAATGGTATAATCATACGAAAAACCTAGGTACTTTATAATAAACAATACGCGCGTATTCACATACACATGTTTCCAATGCTAATCGTCATTGATTTTTGCCGTTTGCTCTGATGATCATTTATTTCTTATCGCATGATATAGGTTTGAATTATTTTCAAGTTGTCAGCTTCACTTTTGTCGTGTTCTTTTAAAAGAAAAAGGATTCCTTCCAATCGATTACTTTTATGTGATTTTAATTTCGTATAAAGACTACGAGTGTTCATGATAAATATATATATATTTATATACATATATGCACGCATATACAACATACATATATATATACATATATATATATATTTATGCTGCAAGAAAACGCGTTCAATATTACTGATTCTACTAAATTTCAATTGCCGCGAGTGTATTTCTTGAATACACTACCATTTGTAGGTGTAGTATAGTACCTGATGGCAGACTAAATGCAATTGAAGTAGTAAGTCTTTATACAGCGCAGATGTGACCGGCAACAATATAAATTTTAATAATCATCACTAATGTATATTATAAAAAGAAGGAGTCCTAGTGAATTATACATGTTGCTTATCATCTTCGTTGAAAATAGCAAGCAGTAAAAATATTTTTATATGGAAACAGCTTAATTGTATCAATATCTTCATAATCGTCTCTCGATCGGTAGCCTACGATGCATTATGAGATAGATAAAGATGTGGCAATTTGTCTTTCTTCCATTTTCTATCGATATTAGTCACATATACAAATATTACATTTTGCTTTCATTTTTGCGACGCAAAATGTAATTTATACAAAGGGGAAAAAAAAGACAAATTTACTTCGAATATCGCATTATGTAAGAATAAAAGCTACATGTATAATTCATTAATCATTTTTGATCTTATGTCATTGTCATTATCATTGTCATTTTTTTTTTCCTTCATTTTATTTCTCTTTTATACATTTCGTTGCGATGTGTTCCTTTAATAGGTTCTTCTTTTTTTATTCTTATATTATAAAATCTGCAATATATATCAAATAGTAGTCTTAAATAATATTTCCACTGTATGATTGTGACTGTTGACAAAAAAGAGCTTGACCTAAAAAAAAAAAAAAATGATGATAGATAACTGGAATTCCTAGCACTGCATTTGAAAAAGACATACATATATCTCATAGCCAAGTTCGAATCCAAAAAATTCATTTTGTATTAGTTGTTAATGTATATGAAACATAATACACACAGTCTTCAGTAGTTGATAGAAATGATATATTTTATCAGCTATTCTGTCTGCTGCGAATTATTTTAATCATGCAGACTTTGAAATGATTTGTATATTTTTATACAGCTGCAATCAGAAATTCTCAGAAGTACATTTTTGACATAAGCACATTAGCATTTTCAAGTTAAACTTGAAGGTTCACGTTCATCGTACCCGCGCATCGACTCTTATTAGTTATTAAATGAAATAAACATTTTTAACGATAGACACGTACATAAATATAATTAAGTCCTGCTTGTAACTCTTGAATTTCTACGATTCCTTGGGTATATATTTAAAAGAAAGAAAAGAAAAAAAACAAACAAAGAAAGAAAGAAAGAAAGAAAAAAAAACCACGAAAGTGAAATGAGTCCATGTCGTGATTAGGGACGATTTTGAAAATGATTCGAAATAATAAGATAAAAAAGAAAAGATACGAAATAATAATAAAAAGTAATAAAAAAAAAGATTCGATGACATTACCTAGAAGAGGATACAACATCGTAGCAGAAGACGTTTCGTCAAAAGATCGAAAGCAGTTATTATATTCTCGCACAATACATGCAGGTCACGACTAAGTGTATCGTATCTGAGAGCATTAATAACTTTTTAGTAATTTCAGCAGTACAAGCTGTACGTGGTGTTTGATCTATCAGAAGTAAAGAGATTTACTCGCGAGGCGTGTAGGATTTTCTGTGACAAATTCTAACGTTCTCTCGATCTCACTAAACGGCAAAAATCAGTACACTCTATAAATATAGATAATGTGTGATTTCACACGTGCCCTCTTCCGAATCCATGTTGTTAGTCACTGTGCTCATTAGTCCTTTATTATGACAATGAAATTAATCAGTATATTCAACAATTTTTTTTAAACAATTTCACTGCTGTATCGTATGTCTTTTAATCCGTATAGCCTTACACCAAATCAACAAAATTCGACTGAAATATTTCTTGACGAAATTATTTTATTATTTTAACGTTGATAATAGCGATGGATGATCTGTACCGTACCGAGATTTCATAATTATTTACAAACTTTTACAACATAAACGTCACAGACATTATGTATTTTATCCATACAATTGAATAAAGCTAAAGACGAAATAAAATAAAATAAAATATAAAATAAAATAAAATAAAATAAAATAAAATAAAATAAAATAAAACAAAACAAAGAAACATACTGTACAGTATCGAATGCAAAAAAAAGTAATTATGACCCCTAATTTTTTCCTGACCGACTTGTGGGCACAGTGCCACCTTTGGCAATGCATCGAAGCATTTTCTTTTTTGACGATTGTTGACTTTAACTGAATAATTACTATTGTTTATCTGTATCAAAGTGATTGGCTATATATATGGGCTATATAATATAACTTTTAGTGAATTTAAGAAGAGAACTAGTTAAACAAAAAAAAGGCGATTGCTGTCGAGATTTAAATTTAGAGACAATTTTTTCGGGAAAGGGGGGGGCGCAGTTCGAACAATTCCTGTATTGGAGAAGCATCTCGACGTGATTCTATAAGAATAAATGAATGGGAGAGAAAGAATGAGTAAGAGATAGATTGAATGATGAATGAAAGAAAGAATGAATGAATGTATGAATGAATGAATGAATGAATGAATCAGAATGAGAAAAAGACAGTAAGAAAGAGAGAGAGAGGGTGAGAGAGAGTGACTGAGTGGTGGATTAATGTGGAAAAATGGAAGAACTGTTAGCGAGCGTGCAGGATGGCGCTATACGAACACAAATTCTTAATGATGGAACAAAATTCCTAATCACAGACGATATCATATTGTGATGCATATATTATACATATATAATTAATTTTTCTTTCCTGTAGAAAAGCATCTTTATCAATATTGATTTTAAAATTGCTTATCATAATTCATTGTATCTTTGACACGTGCGCATTATTTATTGACAATTATTAATTAATTATAACCCCTGGAAAAAAGAAATTTGTCCACACTCAACAATTGTCGCAAAATGCAGAATATTTAAGCCAATTAGCAAACCACAGAGATCTATACACTTACATAGAAGTAAGAGCTAGCCGTAATTCATGTTCCAAATGATTTGCTTTTCGTACTTTATAAATGCTTGCCAGATAAATAATTTTACATCAAGTACAGTCGTATTTTTTTTTCTTTTTTTTTTCTATTTTCTTTCTTGGTTCGTCATATAGTCATTATTACATATACACCATCGAAGGGTAAGGAAAACGCGTGTAAACTGTTCTTTATAGTCATCTCACTTTATTATATCCCATTAAAAAGCATGCAGAATGACAAATGACTCTCATGAAATAAATAAATAAATAAATAAAAAAATAAAAAAAAAAATTCGCCAAGCATTAAAGCAAAAATCAAATCTTCCCATATCTCGAAAATAATTTAAAAAGGAAAATACACAAAATAAATAATTAAATAAATAAATAAAAATCAACCGTTCTTCACCTACATCTAATTTTAATTTTCGCAATCACAGTGAGGAGATTAATACACCTCTTGTGCCTCTTATAGCCATTAAAAAAAAAAAAAATCTTTCTTCCGTGTGCATTGCTTGTATTTTAAATAATCTTTTTAGAAATACGAAGGGAGAGAGGGGCGTGTTTTTTGTGCCCAAAGATATAAAAAAAAAAAAAGAAAAAAAAAGAAAAAAATATGATTGAACGACGTTGACGAAAAAGACTTTATTAATTTGTATAAACGATGAAAAAAATAAAACTTAATTTCTTTATGGAATCTTTGGAACATGTTGCGGCCGGAGTAAAATAACATAAGTTTCCTAACGTCATGTGTGAAAACATTGTGTTCAGAAAAATATGCTATAATACGACTGATATATACCTGAATGGCTGCATGCGGGCGTCTTTTGAGAATTGGGCATGTCAAACAATGTCTTGATATTCTCCTTCGGCGATGGCATGTACCAATTGGGTTTAAAAAAAAAAAAAAATATAAAGGATGAATGCAGGAAATGAAGAAAAAAAAAGAGAAAAAAAGAGAAAACGAACTATGGAATTATGATACAAAAAACCTGTTTATTAAGATTAAGTAAAAAAGAAAAAAAAAAGAAAAAGAAGAAAAAAAGAATGAAATAAAAGTCTGTGCAAGAAGAAAATATTCTATCTAATGACTGTATACATTGTCATATTATCATTATGGTGATTATTATAATTATTATTATATATAATAATGTAATTGAAAATTTGAAACGATATTACATAAGGTTAATAATAAACAAACGCATCTTCACCTTTGCTGTTACGTTTTCTTTTATATGCCTCTAATCATACCCCAAACCTAATAATTATCATCATCATTATTATCGTCATTTATTTTTTAATGCATTTATATGAGGGGTTCTTATAATGGAAATATTTTATAAATAAAATTTCAAATCGACTAACGAAATCCGCGCCGACCGAAGCGCCGTCTGGTAATTAATTATTAAAGTTTTAATCATCTCTATATAACGAATATATACGTTAAATGATATATTTTAATTGGATTTTGTATATTATTTTATCTTGTTTATTTTCTTATGTTATATTCAATGAATAATTATCAACGTTTATGATTCATTAATGATCATATGATCATTTTATTTCAGATTTCCCAGCAGATGTCGTTAGACCTGTTAAAAAAAACTCCAAAAGTAGAATTTATTCTTTTATTTTGGAGCTGTGACATCCAATAGAAGCGGTTGCAAGGCAACATGTCTGCTCCGTAAGAGAAGAAAACGTGTGAATTAGATATTCTTCGGTTATTTAAATCCTATTCCTACGAATAGATGGAAGTTCTATTATTACTTTAGAATCCCGAAAGTAATCTTTTGTAGATAATGAGTTTTTCCGTAAAGAAAACCGGTGGAAGAATGTGGCACGAAGCTCGGAAGCAAGAGAAAAAAATACGTGGGATGTTGGTCGATTATCGTCGTAGGGCCGAACGACGTAGAGATTATTATGAAAAAATTGTAAGTACATTAAATATAGATTTGATATAATTAAACTGATATCCATCGAAGTTACATAAAGCTTTACCTTTTCTTTACAATCTGTTATCTTGTCAAATCTTTTGGATATACCTTATTTTTCTATTGTATTTATATATTTTTCATTTTACTCATTTTTATTTATACATGCATACATAGTATGCACTGAATGATTATTATGAATCCTTCATAATCTTTCGTGTCCTTCTTTATATTCATGGATTTACATTTTCTATAAGAAATCAGATCCTACCCAGTTCCTTCAGCTTCACGGTAGACCATGTAAAATACATTTGGATCCAGCAATAGCTGCTGCTGGTGACAGTCCAGCAAATATGTAAGCATTGTAATAAATGTTTTTTTATATATTTTTATTTTTAACCATGTGTTTTTATGATTTTTTTTATTTTCAGGATGCCATGGCAAGGAAATGAAGACAATCTTATAGATCGTTTTGATGTACGTGCTCATCTAGATTGGATACCAGAAGCATCAAATACTATTGACGTTGATATTGCTCTCACAAGCGAAGACAGACATATAAATTATGAGCGTTATCGTATAATTGTTCAAAATGAATTTTTGGGAGGTAAGATGATTTCTTGCTTTTAATGTATTACACATTATAAAAAGTTGCTAATAATAATCTTTTGTACAGTCGCCGAAGAGAAATTTTTGCATCAAATACATTTGGAAGAACAATTTGGTTCATCTACTAAAGTAGATGCTTCAAAAGACAAGAAAAAATCTTCTAACAATGCTGCTATAGGTTACAACTATGAGACAGAAGAACCTATTCCTGATGCAACCAAAACTTTAGATTCAGTTTTACCGGATGACAAACCTGATGATGAAGATAGTGACATCGATTTAGGTTAAGAATATTTTGAGAATTATTAACCTCTGACGCTAACCTACCGCTTGGGTCTGAGTTTCGTCGAGCTAAATGGCACGGGAAGGGGTTAAATTATATGCTTTTCTATACCATATATATAATTTGAAATTATATATTCATTGTTTCTTTTTTTTTTATACAGATATTTGCGTAGATGTTTCTCAAATTGAATCAACCCAAGCACATGAGATGAATTTAGTTGCTCAAAAGTATGGACTCATGGGAGCCGATTATTTTAGTTTTTTAACTCAAGATTTTGAAGAAGCAGAAACATTAAGACAAGCACGAAAGCAGGAAGAAGAAAAGGCTATGTAT
Organism: Polistes canadensis; assembly: GCF_001313835.1. Taxonomy (NCBI): domain Eukaryota; kingdom Metazoa; phylum Arthropoda; class Insecta; order Hymenoptera; family Vespidae; genus Polistes; species Polistes canadensis. Next base: position 1,104,558 of record NW_014569575.1, read on the forward strand.
TCTGTACGAAAACTATCAATTCTATGCAGAATGGTTTTAAAAATTCTTTTTTGGATATCTCTATTTTTATTTATCAAATAGGGTCGAAGATCTCGCAGAGAAAGACGAGCATTTCGAGAAAAGAAGATGATCGGTCGTGTTATGAGTCCACCAAGGTGATTCACGTTTTGATAGATTTATAAAATATATTTATAAAATATGTTTTTCACTGTGTATATCTTTTCTTAGTTATGCGGCACGCGAAAGTCCAGAATATAATCCTTATAGAAAGTCTTCTTCAAAATCTCGTTCACGATCCGCTTCGCCTGTAAATACTGGACAAATTACTTACATAACAAGTTTTGGTGGGGAGGAAGAAGCTCACAGTAGTTCTTCTCATGTAACGTCTTCAAATTCGAAAAAAGTCAATTATTCGCACCTCAAAAGAAGAAAATCGGAAAGTCCAATTTCAAACGAAAGGACAATTAGTAGAAAATTATCCAAATCTAGATCAAGAAGTTGTTCGCGTTCTGTTAGTAGAAGCAAATCTTACAGAACGCGTGACAGGAGGCGCAGTGTCTCACGAATTAGGTAAATTTATTGTTTTTATTTTTATGATTATGGTAAACATCAAATTTTTGTCAAGTTTTTTTCAGAGATGAACTTATACCACTTTAACAGTAAATTATTCATATTGTACTCTCCTTTTTTTTAGATCTAGAAGAACGCGATCGAAACATAGGAAAATTCAAAGATCCAGAACAAGAAGCCGTTCACGACGATCAAGAACACGTAGTAAATCTCGATCTCGATGTAGAAGTACAAGCAGATCAAGATCGCGTTCAGTTTCACGATCTCGATCAAGATCTACTTCGCGTCAACGTCAAAGGAGATCAAGAAGTTCCTCATCAAGCACCACATCGATATCAAAATCTAGATCAAGATCTAAATCGCATCACAGAAGTCGTTCCAGAGATAGTTATCGTCGGAGACGTTATTCTCCATCTAAATCTAGATCAAAATCACGTTCAAGATCTAAATCACAAACAAGATCTAGATCTAGGTCTAAAAGCAATAATAGTAAACGATCGCGAAGTATTGAGAATAAAACGCAAACATTGCCAAGGTAATGTTTTATTTTATAAAAACGTGCGCGAACGTCGTATATATATAGATTTGTAAATTCTAATATTTTTTATTTTCTATTTCAAATTTTATTCGTATTATTCGTTTAATAGATATTATGGCCGTCGAGGCAAATCATCCAGTCTTGAATTAGAATTATCTGACAAAGAAGAAAAAGCCACACCATCAACACCAAAGCCAACAGTAACACCCACAAGCATGTAAATATATTTTAATTTTTACCCAAAAATATTATTCGTGCGCGCGCGCGTGTGTGTGTATATACGATATCGTGTATTTAAATTTTTTGTCTTCGATTAATAATTGCAGAAACAAGCCAAAGGCAGGGTTAAGTACAAATTCTGGTGGCGGACACAAAGTCAGTAAGAACCATAACGCTTTCTTAGTCACTTAACGCACAGAGAATAAAGACAGAACATACTTGTTCCTATATAAATCTCTCAACGAGGAGCTTTAGCGAGTGCTACTCGTTTTTATTCCGTCGGACCGGACGTCAATGAGGCGTTCACATTATCTTATTTATTCAGTCCTCTAGTTTTCATTAATTCTTACAAATTTGCTAAAGATTTCAATTTACTTTAAACTGCAAAGAATTTGAATTATTCGTATCACAGTTTTGACTATTTAGAATATACATATATATCGTATCGAATATACATTTATATTCTTTATCAGGAGACTTAAAAGGTCGCAAACGAATTATTTTCAAATTCTTTGCAGTACAGTTCAATTGTGTTCTATTGATAGTAGACTAATATTTGAAGTAGTATCATAAATAAAAAAATATAATAACAAAACTACACGTATAAAAAATAAAAAAAAAATAAAATAAAAAACAAAAAAAGTAGCTCGAAAGTACAGGCCATTAAGAGTTTTATTTTTCAGTCTCTGAAAATAACACCTCAAGAGCGGCTTAAGAAAAAGATGCAGGCTCTATTGAATAGGCAATGTGAGTAAGAAATCAATCTAAGTTTAATCAAAAGAATCGTTCGCTCAATTTTAATGATCGATATTTTATGGTAATACAGATAAAGCAGACAAGAAGGCAGAACAATTAAGAATAGAAAAGAAGGAGCAACAGAGACAAGACCGTGAAGACGAAATTAGAGAAATGTCATTAAAATTACGTCGAAAGTAAGTAATAGTAATAATATAAATAAATAAATAAATAATTTCTTTTTACTTCACTTTTTTAATACAATATTGTAATATTTTTAAAAAATATATATGATATTTATATTATGCATAGACAAAGAGAACGAAGACATCGATACGAAGGTCATAGTTCTGATTCACGATCTTCTATTTCTCGTACACCGAGTCCAGGTCGTAGCCCGAGACATCATGTACGTCGAGATAGAAGAGAAAGAGATAGAGATTTAGAAATAGATAGAGAGAGAGAAAGAGATAGAGATAGAGAGAGAGAAAGGGATAGAGAAAGAGATAGGCGTGATGAAAGGGAAAGGTGCAGGCAAGAATCCCGAAGGAGATACAGAGATTCTCCCCTTCGTTCTTTAAGTCCAAGAAGTAGTCGGTAACGTCTCAGACTTAATAAATATATTATCATAACTAACGAATAATTAATTTCAAATCGATTTACTATATTTCTTTTTACAGAGGCTTGGTAGACTACTAATGCGAGAACTAAGAATATGCCTAATTTGTTATAAATAATGATTTTATATAATTTAATAAGAAACTTCCTGTTTACATTGCATTCCTTCTTAGAAGTGTGCTGCTTCAGGTTTGGATTACATAATAACAAAAAATAAAACAAAAATGTTATTTGAACAATGTATTATCGTGTAAGCTATTATAAATTTATTGGAATCTGCTCTATAAGTTGATATTGTTTCATTTGCTCTATTTTAAAACTTATTAAAGTTGATTCGAATAAAAAGAATCGTTTATAAAACAATCACATGATCTAATGTATTCATACATATGTAGATAATGAAATATTTGTATTTTTCATCAAATTAGTTAGTGAGAAATGTAACGTGGATGTAAGTATTCTAAATTTTTGTTGTTTCTGAAAAATAAGAATGTTCGATTAAACGTGATAATTGATGTTAAATTGATTAGATATCTTATTAGTTCACTTAAATTAGCGCTGCAATCTATTTTTGAGGATTTGTCGATAAAGTCGCATGCGGTGTGGAAGTAGTAAAATAAATTTTATCTCTTATGATAAGCGTACGAAAATAAAATTTTCCATCATAACGTTATAACTTGTTTATGATTAAATTTTTAAAGTCAGTTTTACTTGACCTAAAAATTGAAAGATATGATTACGCCGATATGCGTGATTATATAAATGAGTATTCTAGGAGTGCCTAATAATCAATTTATTCAAAAACATTCGTTATCATTTCGAATAAATAGGTGACTTTGATGTTATCAAAGACTTTTCGGTTACCTGTTAGTCTTGTTTTGCAGTTTAAATATATTGTAACAGTAGAAAGAGGTGTACGCTCTCGTTAGTTGATAGAAAAGATAATATGGCCGCAATTACGTTTGGAATCTTAATTAGTAAGTTATCATATTGTTTACAAAAATAATAAGAGATTTGATTTCATTGTTAAAATGTTTATTATATATTTATGGAACCGTATATAATATATTTATGTTTAGTTAGCGATACTCGCTCAAAAGATTCCCGAAAGGATGAAGCAGGTTCTCAATTAAAACGTTTGGTCAGTGATATAAACACTGATACAGGAAAAATTCTTAGAGGGAAAGTTCTTCAAGAAAAAATAATACCAGATAAAGAAGACATTATAATGGTAATAAATTATATAATAATAATAATAAGATTTTTGTCATATATATTATTTTAAAGTACACTTTTAATTTCAAATTATTCATTCTAAGGAATATTTGATAAAATGGAGCGACGAACAGAAGTTAAATATTATTTTGACATCTGGTGGTACAGGCTTTTCTAGTACAGATGTTACACCTGAAGCAACAAAAAAAGTTATCAACAAAGAAGCTCCAGGAATAGCAACTGCTATGCTTTTATCAGGCTTACAAGTGACTCCTTTGGCTATACTTTCTAGGTAATCTAAAATTGTCATTAATCCTTTGAGCAATATAGACCCATATATGCGTTTATCTATATGAATGCAAATAATGCAATATGGGTTTTTGTAGTAATAATTGTTTCGGGTCTTGTCATATTAAAATTATTCTCTTAAAGTCTTATTTATAATTATTTTTTATGTTTCTTGTGTTAATATTTTTAGAGCTGTATGTGGAATTCGAGGAAAAACATTAATCATTAATCTACCAGGATCGCCAAAATCTTTGAAAGAATGTTTAGTTCCCATTGTATCTGCAATACCACATGCAGTTGATTTAATTTTAAATAAACAAGCAGATATAGAACGAGTCCATGCGTCAAATAGTCATACCAAATCAAATACTACAGATCATAGTCATAATTCACCTGCTACTTCATCGGTATAAAGTTTATATTATTTATAAGTTATTTTCTTGTTTTTTAATCATAAATATTTTTTTGTAGTTAAACTTGGAGAATGTTGCCATGCGTCTCAGGGAATCACCATATCCTATGCTTTCCGTTGATAAAGCATTAGAATTAATAAAGACCAATATAGAACTCCAGGGAAAAGAAACTGTATCAATTTGGAATGCTCATGGTAGAATCTTAGCTGAAGATGTATTTTCTCTTTGTGATTTACCACCATTTCGAGCTTCTATTAAAGATGGTTATGCAGTTTTGGCAGAAGATGGGAAAGGTAGAAGACGAGTGTTAGGTGCTTTGAAAGCAGGAAATACTGTATGTAAATTTTAAAAAATTACATGTTTTATATCAGTAAATAATGAATATATTTTTGAAAATACATAGGCAATGTCTGTATCCTTGGAACCTGGCACTTGTGTCAGAATAAATACTGGTGCGCCAATACCAGATGGTAAGTGTTCATTAAAAAAAATTAATTAAAAGAAGAATATACATTCTCTAACGATTACACGCTGTAGATGCAACTGCTGTTGTTCAAGTGGAAGACACAAAGCTTATATTAAAAAACTCTGATAATACGGAAGAGAAAGAAATTGAAATTTTAACTGTACCAACAAAAGGACAGGATATTAGGTATTTCATTTGTAAAATACGTTTTTTATGATTTTAATTATATCTATCAACAATTTTTTGTTTTTTTCATATAAGATCTATCGGTTGTGATTTACAAAAAGGAGAGCTTATAATGGAAGCACCAGTGAAACTTGGAGCAGCAGAAGTAGGACTTTTAGCTGCCTGTGGTTATAAAGAAGTGAAGGTTTATAAAGTTCCCAGTATAGGTGTACTATCAACAGGTGATGAATTGGAAGAACCAGGAAATGATTTAAAACCAGGACATGTATATGACAGTAATACAATAACTTTAATATCCTTGCTACGAGAAAATGGATATGATCCAAAGAATTTGGGAACTGTAAAGGATGAGTAAGCCTATGGAAAATGAAGTTAATTGTACGCAATGTAATATTATTAATTTCGAAACTACTCATTTTTATTTTTTATAGCGAATCTAGCATGGTTGATGCAATTAAAAATGCCTTGGAAAAAGTTGATGTACTGGTAACATCTGGTTCAGTGTCAATGGGCGATCGAGACATATTGAAACCTATACTAGAACACTATTTTAATGCAAACATACATTTTGGTAACTACTTACAAGATTAATTATATATCTATAAAAAGTGAAGTAAATATTATATTAGTATACTATTATAGGGCGCGTAAATATGAAACCTGGTAAACCAACGACTTTTGCAACTTGCATTTATAATGGTAAAAAGAAATATTTTATGTGTCTCCCGGGTAATCCAGTTTCGGCAACAGTGACATCGATTTTATTTGTTATACCTCTACTTAATGAAATGCATGGTGACCTTTCGAAACCCATCATCGTAAAGGCAAAAGTTCGTTTATCAGTTTATATAAATATTTAGCTAATTATTTTAGAACATATATTATTTATAATTGACAACGTTAATTATAGTTGGACTCGTCTTATAAATTGGATCCTCGCCCGGAATATGCAAGAGCAATCTTAACATGGAAAAACGGAGCAGATCTTCCACTGGCTTGCAGTACTGGAAATCAAATAAGTAGTAAATTGTTCAGTTGTAAAAATGCTAACGCATTGTTAATGTTACCAGGAAAAACACTCGCTAAGGCAGCAATGCATCCGGGTGAAGTTGTAGAAGCGATACTCCTTAATCCTAGAATAACTATGTGATACAGAAGTATTTAATACATTCCTTAAATATTACTATTCATGCCTTTTCATCGTTTATAAAGTTTATATGGTTTAATAAAAGAAAGCTATACATCGTGTTAATAAGAAAAATTATTTTTCAAAGAGGTGTATATCTATATGTGTTGTTTATGTAAATAGTTAATTTCTTAATTTTACAACAAAATTTGTTTGTATTTATAAAAAAAAAAGAAAAGAAATAATTGCATATATTGTATCGTTTCGCGCGCTTAAATTAACAAAAGACAGCTGGCGAGACTAATATATTCGATCTCGTAGCATTTATCGACAAATATCGATAAGTGATGAAAGTCGTAGTTGTAAAATCGGCCAAGAGAGGGCAATTGAGATGGGAGGAGTGGGAGAGCGGCGCGAGGAAGAAAATGGCCGACAAGGCTACGGTAAAAGGGCAGGGACGTCGTGCGAGGTACGCGTTTCGGGAAGAAAAGATGTGCGCATCGCAGTGAATCGCGCGAGAAAGACCGTACAAGAAGATTCGGAACAGTAAACGGAAGATTGTGCGGTATCGGTAGGTTTGTCCGATCGAGGAGACCTTAACCGTAGCGAGTTGGATCGTTTAAAAAAAAAGCGTTCGCGGGCCGATTGTAAGCAACACACACAGAGAAAGTGAGAAGGGCTCGCCAGAGAGGTAAACACTTCAGTTGGATTTCTTCGACTCGCCCTATCTTCTCGCGGTCTATTGCATTGCTAATCGATGTAAATGCTTCTTCCTTCTTTTCATCTTTTCTTACTTTCTTCTTTCCTTCTTTATTTCCTTCCTACCGTCCTTCCTTCCTTCTTTCCTTCCTTCCTTCCTTCCTTCCTTCCTTCCTTCCTTCCTTCCTTCCTTCCTTCCTTCCTTCCTTTCATTCATTCTTCCATATTATTAGATTTCATTCTTTTAGAAAAAAAATATCGAGTGCACGTATTAGTTATTGTGTATGAAATATCGGTGAGATTTCAAAAGGAGATTTCCTGCGCGAGAAGCTCATCGATCAGCAGCAGGTTGGGTTCACGTCTGCCACTTGTGGCCATCTACGGACGCTTTTCTAAAGGGTGGCCCATTTTCAGCCGCGTATTTTTATTCTCCTCCCCCTCCTAATATCTTTCACAAATTTTCTCTTACTCTTTTTCTTGTCCTTCTATCTCATGAATTTCAAATATTAAGTTTGACACGAGAAGGTCTATCGTAAATTTGGTCTTTCGGTGGCGGACGTGACTATGGTACGTAACTCCTCCGTCGTTCGAACGCGTTTAACGCGTGCTGAATGACGGGAGCAGTGAAGATTTAAAGGGATCGATTTGTCAACAAGTCGATGAGAGTGCGCGCAGTTCACGGTCTGGATCACTTTCTTTCTTTTTTTTTTGTCTCTCTATCTATCTCTCTGTCTTTCTCTTTCTCTTCGCGATCGAAACATTCACCCGTTCGCGTCAATATATTTCGTTCGATATTTATTCTCTCGTGTTACTTTTCGCGCTTCTTTTAAGTACAAAATGTGTTCATTTTAATAGAAAAATCATCGACTCCATGTCTCGATGGACTGCAATGTTTCGTTTAGTTTTTCTAATATCTATTATTACATTTATGATCTCTCTTTCTTATAAACATTTTTATTAGCATTTAAATAATTATGTGATGTGCACGTAATTATGATTTTTTGACTACTTAAAGCTTCCTTTTCTTTCCTTTCCTTTTTTATATTTCTTGCTTTTTTTCTTTTCTTTTTTATTTTTTTTTAAATAATTTCTTACACTTTCTGTTAAAAGTTTGAGTTGACTATATTATCCTTTTCCTTTTTTTTTCTTTTTTCTCTTTCTTTTACAGATAGATCCAGTATTAATTTGGACTATCACTATTATTATCTACAATGGCAGTTAGGTAGTCGATAAAATTCATTGAGGACATTCAAGAACTTCAAGCGTATTCTTATCAAATTGAAGATGTGAAGAGAACGTACATGATGAAGCCACAGAAGAAGGCTATTGTTGCCCGGAAGGCAACTAAAATGCCAACGGTTGCTAAAAAACGTCGCACTCTTTTGGAAAAGACCATATCTGAAGTAAGGAAGGAGAAAAAATCTAAGAAACAAGATAAATTAGAAGACCCGAAGAGAAAGCAAGACAACGAAAAGAAAAAATCAGATAAAATGGATGAGAAAAAGAAGTACGAAGAAAAGAAGAAAGCTGACGATAAGAAAAAGGACAAATCGGAGAAAGTAGAGAAAAAGTGTAATAAGGATAATGAAAAGAAAGCGGATAAAGTAATCGAAGAGGAGAAAATTGATAGAGCGGAGGTAAGAGATGATACCGAAGAGTCACAGTGTGACAATCAAGATAAAAAGAAGGGACAAAAGTTGGAAGATAAAAATAAAGTTGAAAAGCAGTCTGTGGATAATAAAAAGAAAATTGACAAATCGGATGATAAAAAGAAATGTGGAAAAATGGATGAGGATAGTGCAGAAGATCAAGTAAAATCTTTAAATACCATAGAGGATAAGGATGCGCTTGAAGACAAGACCGATGTCCTAAGTTTGAGTTTAAAGAAGCGAGGCAAAGAAGAAAAGAAGAAGGATATAAAGTTGTCTAAAATAGATATGAAGGAAGCATTGAAGAACACTCCAACGAAGGACAAGAAATGTGATCGTAAAAAAATTTCAGACAAAGATACTGCCAGTCGGAAAAGTTCTCCGACAAGAACAAAGAAGAACTCCAAGACCAAATCATCTCAAAAGAAAAGTATTCCGCGAAAAACAGTTTTAGCGAAAAAGCCCCATTTTTCTGTAGTCAACAAGTTAATAGATAAAAAGATTAAACTAGTCAAATCTTTAAAGGTAGAGGAAACCATTAATGAGGAGGAGGACGAAGCTAAGAAGACTAAGAAGAAAACTACATGCGCTTCGAAGAGTAAAGGTGCACAAGAAAAAAAAACAAAATTAGCTAAACCTATGAAAGCTAAGTTGCCACAGAAAAATTCTAAAATTTGTACAGTGATCAAGGCCGAAGATAAATTGAACACGCTGGCTGAGAAAATGATTTTGAAAAAGAAAATTGAGTTGAAAGCCATTGAAAAAACATTAACTGAATCTAAGAAGATTTCACACAACAACATGGTAACTGATAGAGCACCCACGCCTGAAATAAAAAATGAAGTTTTGGAAGAAAAAGAATTGGAAAAAAATAATAAAGACGAAAGTCCTAGACCTAAGTCACCTGATGAAAAGAAGCCTATAAAAAGTAATACAAAGATTGGTAAAAAAGTTCCGAAAAAGATTTCTAAGGGAAAGGTACAAACTGAGAGCAACAATCAAAGATCTTCTTCTCCTGTAGAGTCTCCGGTGGGAGAATCCATTAAACAATCTAAAGAATGCGAAGATGGTTTAAAACCAGTGACCGGTACAAAAAAAGAAGAAATTAATAACGAAAGTGTTATTCAAGTAGACTTAAAAGTTGAGGCAGTTAATGGTAGTAGTACAAGTGGTGTGACATCTGCATCTGAATCAGAGGAAGAGTTTGATGAGGATAATAAGAAAACTAAACAAAGATACTCTAAGAAAAAAGAAAGATCCAATTCGCCATCCGAAGAACGTGCTAGGAGGATGAGACTTTTTGGATTTTGGAGCGGACCAAAGCGACACAGAGTAGCATCATTGAATGCTTTAGCTAAAGTACATTGTCTGTATGAAAATGAAACTGGGGGAGTGTATCTTGGAGGCTTTTGTAAGCCTAAACCAGAGAAAGAAAAGCAGAAAAAGAAAGAAGAAAAGGATGAAAATCAAGCTCGCAAAGAAAAAGAAAAAAAGGTTGAAAAGAAGCCGGAAGAACTTCCAACTCCGAAAAGAAAATTGAGGAATGTACCAGGATTAAGAGGAAAGCATTGGGACATGCTGGAAAGTTCTTCGTCGTCTCCTTCTTCGGATGAAGATTATGAGCGTGAAAAAAATGTTGAATGCTCTAAGAAGAAAGTAATTAAGAGAAGAAAGAGAAATGAAGAGGTAATGGATTTAAAAGATATGGTTGTGTGCAAAAGAATGGCCAGTCTTAATGCGTCAGCAATTTTGGCTGCATCATATTCGGATGAAAAGAATCGCTGTGGATCTAGTAGTAGTAGTAGTAGTAGTGATTCTTCTAGCGAATCAGAAGTGGAAATTATTAAAAGGCGTAAGCAACATGATTCGGATGCAGATAAAAAGAAAGGAAGGCAAGGCTCAGATCCAGATGATGTTTTAAAACCATCCAAAAAAGTAGTGATTGTTAATCAAGATACAGATGTAACTATCACAGGTAATTTTATCATTCAATGATCATACTTAAGTGTATTGTTATTTTTATGATATTACGATCATTGTATGTATTAGGTGTTTACGTTAATCAAACACGTTCGACGCATCACGAAGGCTTCTGCAGTATCGCTGGTATGCAATACAGAATCAGTTCAACCAGTCACACGCAAACTGCAGCTACAGCAGTCGCTACCGAACTTCATGACCAGGTGATTATCGATATTTAGTGCCGCTGGACGGCGAATTTGCGTGAAAATATGTGGAAATATATGTTGTCTAAAAATAAATATTTCTTTCTCAGCAAAAGGTAGAGCAACCTTGTAAATCTTACACGCCGTTGGGCGCATTATCGTCCATGCAACCACCGGGTAGTCAAGGAAATCATCCAAATATGTCACCGCGGAGGCATTCGGCATTTTCTGCGCCCCATCAGCATGGTGAGTGAAATTCACATATTTATATAAATTTTCTTTTCTTTTGTTCACATTGTTAGAGTAGACATTGCGATCGATATACATATGTAATTACATTTAAGCGCAATGTCAAAGATCAAAGTTCTCATGCATTACATTAATGTGTGTACTTATCTAAAATTATTCGAAGGTTTCTTCTTCTCCTCTAGAGTAGTAGTTGTTATGTAGATTCAATTTCATATATGCAAAAACTATTACACCGTTAAAACAGTTTTGTCTGTCGTCACGAACTCGTGGGAGTTGTGCCAGTTTACATTCAGTTACCTTTACGCTAAGCTCCGCACGAACTTTTTGTAATTATCGGCAAAGTACGAACGCGCATATCAAACAACAAAGTTTTTAACGCACATTTCACGAATCATTTGGTTAATCGAATAGAAAGTTAATAGATAACGTTGTAAAATGAAAATACGCCTACGAAAAGAAGGATCTTCTTTTTCTCAAGTGATACGAATAAAAATATGGCCCGACATCGGACAGAACTGAGAACAGTCGCGATCCTACCGGTATATCCAACTGAATACCGTAACTTTTCTCGAAGGATTTTTATTATTTTCGGATCCGACCACGATGGACGTTGTTGCGTAACGTTTATTTATTTATAAAGTTGGAGACCTCGTGTTAGGAACATTCATCGCTATCGTATGTCGCCTCGAACAAACAAAAGTATATACTACTAGCGGCGAAATTCAAACGTCTATTCGTTATATTATATCAGATCATCGGATTATAATGAATGCACCGTGTCGGTCTTTAATAGCAGCACCACGCGATAGTTTCACTTACTCTCCTATCGCATATCAAAATCAAACGTCCTACTTTCGCCACCGACTCTATATCACAATCAACAATCAGAATTTGAAAATTGACTTTCTATAAATGCCGCCAAATTCGAGTACGAGTGTCGCTCATTATAATCTCCATTCGGAGAGACATTTGAAAGGATTCCAAAGGAATTATCTCGGTTTCTCTATGTTCGTTTCCCGGCACTACCTTTAAATGAGAAAGTTTCTCTCAAAGCTCGACGAATAAAAGAGAGAGAGAGAGATAGAGAGAAAGAAAGAAAGAAAGAAAATATCGAGAAGATCAATCTACCCTCGCGAAAATAAGAGATCTCATCGTAGTCGTGTCGTGAAAGGATGGGGTGTCAGTGGTTAAACACCACCGCCCTTTACGTCGCTGCTCTGGCGCGTCTTACTTGCACTCGTGCACGTACATGCTCTTAGGTTGGTGTCTGGCGGATGTGTGTGCAAGAATACCTACATACAAGATACATATATGTACGCGTTGCGGCGAACATACCTTCTCCTTACGGCGCTCCCATCTTATGTAAACTGTGTGCCTCCAACTACGCAGCGATAGTGGGTACTTCACGGGGAAGAGCAGAGCAAAGCAGAGCAGAGCAGAGCAGAGCAGAGCAGAACGGAGCAGAACGGAGCAGAGTAAAGCAAAGGGTAAGAGAGAGGAAGAGAGAATGAGTGAGAAAAAGAGAAACGGTCATTCGGTGGTGTGTATATACCTGCGTAAAGAGAGAGAAAGAGAGAGAGAGAGAGAACGAGAGTGGTAAGTGCAGACGAGACGGACGCAATAGCGGCATGTAGCAGTAGTAGTAGTGTAGTAGAGTAGTAAGACCAGTGGTGGGGGTAAGCAGATAGCGTGCGCGTCGTGAAAGAGAGAGTGGGGGTGGCTGAGTAAAGGAGTGGGGATGGAGTCGTGTGTGCACGCTTCGTCGAGAGGAGGACGACGCACACCTGACAGTATTAGTCGAGCGATAGCCGGGAAGGTACGTTGTATTTAACGTGCTTTTGCAGAACTCAACTGTTTTCTTCATCTATATATATATTTTTTTTTTCTGATTTTTGACGAGCGCGAGTTACTCGTGCGTGCGCGCGTGTTGTGTGTGTTATTCTCGCGTGTGTGTATATCGTCATCGCCGTCGTGTTTTCGTCGGTGGTGGTGGTGGTGGTGGTGGCGGCCGTGGTCCGGTGCATACGCGCGTACATGCATCGCCAAGCGGTGTCTCGTTCTCATTTGTCGCGACAGCGGTGGTGGTGGTGGCGGCGTTGGCGGTGTCGTCGGTGCACTTCGTGCATCGCCTCCTCCTCCTCCTATCCTCCGACATTATTATTGCGAGGAGGGTATAAACAACAACGGAGCATTTTGTGGTGCGACGACGAGGACGACGCTACGCGATAGTCTACTTCTCGGACTTTTTTTTCTTCTTTCTCTTCATCTTCATCATCGTCGTCTTCGTCTTCGTCTTCGTCTTCGTCGTCGTCGTCGTCGTGGTTGTCGTCGTTGGTTCTTTCTCTTTTTCTCTCTCTCTTTCCCCATCGTTTTCGCCGGGTACGTAAAAGTACGATAATGGACGATGATCGTCGAACGACGAGGGCGACTTCTTCGTGCTTCCTAAGAACGACGAACCGTTTCTGCGTCACGCTCTTTTTGCTTCGCTTCTTTCTCTTTCTCTCATTCTCTCTCTCTCTCTCTCTCCTCTCTTTCTTTCTTTCTTTCTTCCTTTTCTTTTCCCTCTTTCTCTCTCTCTTTTGATTTTCGCTCTCTCAAGAAAAATATATATACATGTAGAAAGAGAGAGAGAGAGAGAGAGAGAGAGAGAGAGAGAGAGAGAGAGTGAGTGCCGTTACAAAAAGATCAAAGAAAATATTCATCCTCTCTAGTTCCAGTCCGTTAAATAGGAAGAAAGAAGGATTAAGTTTTCACGCTAATGTAAACTAAGAAACTTTGTATCAAGTATATAGATTATTATAGCTAGCGAACATTATTTTTTCTTTTTTTCTTTTTTCTTTTTTGCGGATAAGAGATGCATGGCGCGTGAAGAAGCGGGTAAATTTCTTATTGTCATGGCGGACTTAGCAGACGATACGATCACGTGGTGTTCGGTCAGTTTGGGGCACGGCAGTCAACTTCGATGGAAGAAAAATTTCGCATCGATACTTGTATTTACTATTGTTCATATACATATACATATTCACACATATAGTCCGATATTTGGTTTATATTTCTAGGAAAAGAATCGAAATTCATGGAAAATTCGAAAACCATGGAACGAGAACAATGGTGTTCGTTGAGTGACACGTGCAGCTGTCGCTCTTGTTCATCGACCAAATGGTACGTTTTTCCATTTGCGGCGAATACCGTCGTAGACTATTTCGATAATCGATATATATCCCTGAATCATAACTCGATTTCTTCTTTACAATTTAGAATTCGTACGTGCGAAGTTCCTTTTTCCTCCTCCTCCTCCTCTTCCTACTCCTTACACGGAAAGAACATTCTAATATTTACTTCCTCATTTTCGATGGCAACGTTGGCAAAATTTTTCGCGTCACGTTTTTAGTACCTTGCAATAATATTTCAATTTTATTTTCTAAACGATTAGCGGATCACCGTCGCGACTTTTACGAACAAAGAGAGAGAAAGGAGGAAAAGAAGTAGTAACGGTGAGAGGAGAAAGGAGAACTGTGGTGAGGTGAGGTTAGGAGGGAAGGGGAAGGAAAAAAGGGAAGAGCTTTGGTTTTAGTTGGCAAACGCGTCGTCGATCGACGTCGTCGTCGCCGTGGCGGTCTCCCCTCCCCCTTTCCCTCATCTGCCCCTCCCCTCTCCCGTCGAGCGTCGCGACGTCGTCGTCGGTCCACGAACGATCCGTGCTCGATGAAGCTCGGGAGGAAAGTCGTCTAGCTAAAACGTGTTTTACCCTTTTTCTTTCCCTTTCTTTTCTCTTCTTTTCTCTTCTTTTCTCTTTTCTCGTCTCGTCTCGTCTCATCTCATTTCATCTCTTTCCCTTCTATCTTTTCACTTCTTTTCTTTATCCTTTTTCGTTTAATCCATTCGTCCTTACGTCCGATTACGTATTTAGGATTTATATCGCCTCTTCTTCCTTCCGTCAGTTCATCTCTTTCATTTTAGTACAATGTACGATTTATTTCTTTTTTTGTTCTTTTTTTCTTTTTACCTGAATAGAAAAGAATTCTCAAACGAATCCAAGGATTAATGGAGTAGAGGGAACTGTGGAGAAGAAGTTTTTCGATAGCTCTCGGAGATATGAGAAATAGTTCGGACTGGAAGGAAGGATAGATTCACGTTGAACTTTATATCGTGTTCTCCCGATGCGCCTTTTACACGACGGTAATTGAACGGAATACTCGGGAAGACAGGATCGAACGAACGAACGATCGATCGATCGATAAATAGATATATATATATATATATATATATATATATATAGATAAATAGATAGATAGACTGATCGATTGTGAGATATCGATATCGTTCGTAACGTAAATATATGTATACGTTAACCATTCGGTTTCGCGAATAATAATCGTACGGCACTGGTTATATTGTCGTTTCTATTATAAAGATATCTTTGTCGAGTACCTACTCGTAAAAGTAGTCAATCGATCTATTCTCTATAATAAATTTGTCAAAGAACTTTAAGTGGTGAAAATGGAAGAAGGGAACACGAAGGGTGGGTGGGTATATGGGCGGCAGGCAGTGGGCGGGGGGGGAGGGTAGTAGTAGTTAGGTATAGGAGGAATAGAAAATGAAGAAAAATGACGTTCGATCGAAAGGACGAGACTAAATAGTAATAGAAGAGGGAAGAGTGGCGGGGGGGGNAGTTAGGTATAGGAGGAATAGAAAATGAAGAAAAATGACGTTCGATCGAAAGGACGAGACTAAATAGTAATAGAAGAGGGAAGAGTGGCGGGGGGTGGGGGGGAGGAGGGGGCTCGACTAGGCTTTTATTTCGCGATCGGAGTTAAAAGTTTTACAGGGTTGAGGGTGAAATCGCGCGCAACCCTCGTTATCCCGATGACGTTAAAAGCCGCGCCGCCGGTTATCGAACAGGACACGGTGATGCGATAGTTGGTCGAATTTGAAAATAGACTCGTGACACGGGCGAACGGTGCTTGGCGAATCGCCAGATTCCAGCGAACCAAGCGGAAGCTAGTAATCTCCTAGTTCTTCTCTTTCCTGACTGATACACGACCGAATATCACGGCCGGTGGATAACAGTCTAGAGGCTGGCTAGAAAAAAAAACACACACATACACACAGAGATGATAGCCCTTCTTCTTCTTTTTTTTTTTTTTTTTTTTAACTCCTTAAGCATCATCATCGTCATCATTATCATCGCGTTTAACAATAAATCTTGGTATCATCGAGACACGCGCGGGGGAGGGGAATATCTATGAGAGGATAGAAACGTTATATGGTACTTGCTCGAATAGAAACGACGATGATGTTGTCGACGAGAAGTAGAAGAGGATATTGCCCTCGAGCACATCACCGTGATCGTTGGTCCCTTTCGCGATAACTTTTATCGTCTTATCTATCGAGAATCTCGAGCGAGGAATGATCGAGAAAAAAAGATCGTCGAGTACCGAAGCAAATCGGTATCTCTTAACTTTTCTTTTTTTTCTTTTTCTTTTTATCTTTCCTCTTTTCTTTTTGTCTCGGATCGTCTCTAATCTACGAACAAGCTTGTGGATTTTGTCGTCCAGCAACAGAGTCCTTTTAAATTCAATGATTTCTTCTCAGGTCTCTTTCTATCTCTATATCTATCTCTCTCTTTCTCTTGGATTCTCCAGGCGCCTCTTTTCACGGCGTGGTAAACGCTCGTAAACTTCCAAGCACCCCGTTTATTCTGTTTTTCTTCTTTCGACTCTTTTTCTTTACTCTTTCTCTTTCTCTCACATCGACATACATACGTGGTGCATTCTATCCCTCAAACGATCGAACCCTCTAGCGTCGCTTTTAAGACCCGCGTAACTTTTGAGTATCCTCGTACAAAAGCATGTAGTTCTCTTTCTCTCTATCCTTCTTTCTTTCTCTTACTCTTACTCTTACTCTTACTCTTGCTCTTTCCTTCCTTCATTTTACAAACGTTCTCCCTCGCTTGTTCCTATTTGGAGATAGAGAAGAAGGGTTCGAAAAGTTGCTGAGAGGGTGAGCATCGCCAAGAAACGATTGTCGCGAACGAATTTGTTGCAGTAATCGTTCAAAAATCTTTTGCACGTGGAATCACGATCAATTTGTTAATCGGTATATTTGGTATATAGAAAAATATTTGAGTATAATTAGTTCATCATATCACAAAGTAATAAAGTAATTTACATTGGCGATTAATTGAATTGACACATTGATTTTGATTAATAAATGATATTAATAATTAAAGGGATCGAATGAATTTGTTAACATTTATTTTCAACGAGGCTCTTGCCAATATAAGTTCGCGGAAATTGTAGATAATGTCGTGTTCGAAGAGTAACAACAACGATGCGGGATTTAATCGATCGTATTGCGCGAACATTTCGTTTAATTAATAGATTAGTTATCTTCCAGGTTATATTGTTTCCTATCGTTTGAACGATCCCAATGTTAATTATTATTCTTTTGAAAATTCTTTTCTTTCGGCAAGATAAAAATCAACAGCTAAGAAGTATATATATATATATATATA